>NC_085139.1:147531148-147743830 GCF_024139115.2 Armigeres subalbatus
GAATACGACGGACTGAAAGTTCCCTTCAGAGGAAAAGGTAGTTTTCTCTTGGACTTTCAGTACTCAAGAAAACCGCGAGTCGGCGCACACCAAAGGAACCGAGTACCAAAACAATATCCCTCGGCACCTCGGAACAGCCGTTGGAAACCAGCAGAAGGATATCTTGCAGCACGGGAATATCATTAAATTTCAATGCCAACAGCCAATGAACTACCGCTGATCGTGTGACGGGTAAGAATTGATATCGTACTAGAACGCACGCCATGTGCTGATGCCGGTGTTGTACGATAGCATAACGATAAATTAACGATGGGAAACGAGTTAGCCAATTCAATGCATGTTATGGTCCAATTTCGTTAGAAACATACTAAAATTAGTATTTTGCCCAATAAATAAGAATATTGAAGCACAAAAAAAACATAAAATCTAAGTGTTCAAAAATATTTCTAACAAAAAATCAAGCCGGAACAAAAATTTTCATTCCATCTGAAATTTGACATACTTTTGCTCGCAAAGCAAGGAGACCCCTTGATTGTTAGTTGGAATTGGAACAAACTAAAAGATGGTTTTATTTTTGTTGCGCCCCGGCGAAAAAAAAATTTCTTTCATGCAAAACACTTGACGAAAACCCCAATGGGCAATGAACTTTACGAAACTTTCAAACAGTTCGTCCAGTCGTGTAATGTCAAATAGAAAATTGTCAAGGATATCCACGTATATAAGGAAAATATAGTTTTGTTTGTTGAGAATCGCGAATTACTTACGACGTATTTAAAAAAATGCAACTTTTATTCTTATTTTTTTTTTAATATCTTGAAAAGGCTACTCTTTAGAAAATTGTTAGCATAGTATAACCATTTCAATTCAAAATGTTATGTACAATCATATTCTAGCATATAAAGTATTTTTGAATAACATAAAATGATTTTTCAAAAATCCATCAAAAGTTACGTTGGGAGAACTTTTTTAATATTTTTTGGTCAATGTTGTCACTACTTCCGCCTTTTCATTACATTTCAACTAAAAAAAGAGAAACGCCCATTTGACTCTCTACCATTCCTTCTCAGACACTTCTTCTTTTCTATGACGATCGGTTTCCGAATTACATAAGTTTTTTTAAATCATTGATATCGAAAATTCATACATGTTTCTCAAAAGTTACTCTCGAATCAAAATCCTCATGTCAAAAAACTTACACTGTTATACTGAACATGAAGTTTTGACTTTTTCCGATTTGGCGTGATACGCCACAAACAAAAGGTGAAATCCTGCATAAGCCAGCATTTCCTGAGAAAACTACAGAATAAGCTTTTCTTTTCTATCGGACAAGGGAATTAGTCTCGGAGAAAAAACATGCATTCAACGTATACATAGAACAATGTATGTTACAAAATGAGTTACACCCAAATCGCTAATCGGTCCCGGAATGCTGCAACAAACGACATCATACTATGCTTCTTCTCACTCCATCCCCGTCGCCAATCGTAGCTCATCCTCAAGCACTTCCAATGCACTAGCACATTGTTCTAGGAAAGCTTCCTACTCGCTCAGCAGCACCAGCCGCATGCCTAGATTCAACAGTTAAAGCTTTAGATGAACAAAGTAAGATACTTTAGAAAATAGAGAATTTTGACCACGATAAGGCACTCACCGTCGATGAAGTGCTTAATTGTGAATGACGCAACAAGAATGGACGTTACGGAGAAACGATTTCGATCCGACGAATCTTTACGCACTAGTTTATGGCAGTTTACGCATACGAAAAGATTATGGAAGAGTACCAGTAACTCGACCACATGAAGGGGATGCAGACTCGTACCCTACCAGTTTGGGTACACGTTATATACCGCCCAGATTCCTCAACCACTAAAACCCAAGTAATTTTTGATGGTTCTATCAAAATAAGCAATTACTTCTTTCTAAACGATTCAAACAAGATTTCCAAAATGGATTGTGAATCTGGAATCAACCAGGAATTCTGGAAGATATACCAAAAGATTGGCAATTCGACGCCGTTGCTCGCAGGGCTAACTGGAGACATGAGGCTGCTGCGTACAAAACAAAAGCCACTAGTAACTTGCTCATCGTAAAATCAAGATTCGCCCCAGCTAGCGGATATATAATGCCACCCCTTGAACTGTGAGTTACCTTGCTGGAAAGCTAGCTAATGACCACTTTTCTGCAGTAAACTAGGTTTTCATGGAAACCCATTTTCTGGACAGATTCCACAATAGTTCACTGGATTATATTTCTTCTAGCATCATGGAAGGTGTCGTGTTGAACCGCATTGTAGAATTTCACAGACTGTCAGCCTCTTACCCAGCAACTCCTATCCCTACCTCCTCATGGCGCTGGCCAGGATACGAGCAACCTTAGGGAAGATCGGGTAACCAACCCCTGTGGGAACTATGGTCGTATGCTGACAGAGAACGGGGGATTTGCGGGGGATACGGGATTTTGCTCCGGGTTTTGTCAGGGAAAATTTTCCGCTGATAAGTCTCCACTGTCAAAACATTTTACGTGATTGGGTTTACACTTCAGGATTTTGCTTCGGGATTTGAGAATCTGCGGAGATATAGCGAGAAAAAGGGAGAGAATGAGTGAGAGAGAGCGATTGAGTGTGAGAGAGAAAGAGGAAATGAGTGAGCGAGTGAGTGAAAATGAGTAAGTGAGAGTGGGTGAGTAAGTCAAAGCGAGTGAGTGAGTGAACGAAAGATTGAGTGAAAGTGATTGAGTGAGAATTCGTGAGTAAGTGAGAATGAGTGTGTGAGGTTGAGTGAGTGAGTGAGAATGAGTGTGTGAAATTACGTGAATGAGAGAGAGTGAGTGAGTGAGAAAGAGTTAGTGAGTGATTTAATGAGAGTGAATAAGTGAGTGAGCCAGAATTAGGGAATATGAGTGAGTGAGATTGAGCGAGTGAGTGAGAATGTGTGTGTATGAGTGACATTGAGTGAGTGAATGAGAGAGTGAATGAGTAAAAGAAAGTGAGAATGAGTTAGAGCAAATGAGTGAGAATGAGTTAGAGCGAGTGAGTGAGAATGAGTTAGAGCGAGTGAGTAAGAATGAGTTAGAGCGAGTGAGTGAGAATAAGTTAGAGCGAGTGAGTGAGAATGAGCTAGAGAGAGAGAGCGAGAGAGAGAGAGAGAGAGAGAGAGAGAGAGAGAGAGAGAGAGAGAGAGAGAGAGAGAGAGAGAGAGAGAGAGAGAGAGAGAGAGAGAGAGAGAGAGAGAGAGAGAGAGAGAGAGAGAGAGAGAGAGAGAGAGAGAGAGAGAGAGAGAGAGAGAGAGAGAGAGAGAGAGGGAGAGAGGAAGGGGGTGGCCGTCTCACTATGCACTATTTCTCAATTATCACTGCTCACTTTTCACTTCTCACTTCTTACTACTCATTTCTCACTTTACTCTTCTTACTTTCATTCTCAATTACAACTTCTCACTATTCATTTCACTTCTCACAACTCATTTCTTCACTTATCATTTTTCATTTCTCACTTCTCATTAGTCACTTTTCACTTTTCTTTTCTCACTCTTCATAACTCACTTCATACTCTTCACTTCTCGCGCCTCATTCTGATTACTCATTACACTACCCATTTCTCACTACTCAACTCTCACTTCTAATTTTACATTTCACACTTCTTATTCTCACTGCTCATTGCTCATTGCTTACTTACTCTCTTCTATCATTCCTCAGTTTCTTCTTACTCTCGCTTATCATTCCTCAGTTTTCTCTTCACACTTCTCGCATTTCTCACTTTTCACTATCCACTTCACTAAATTCTTCCCATAATATATTTCCGTCATAGATTATACACTTCCCGTGCGGAATAAATTCAAACGGAATTGTTTCCCCGTGAGATTTGCATCTCTACACATGGAATTTTTAACCGTACACTTTTCCCGCAATTGGGTTTTCACTTCAGGAAAATATTTTTCGTGTAGACTTCTGCTCCTGTCACGGGAAACGCAAATCCCGCTCCCATTTAAATTACATGGGAGACCAAACCCCGGGACACGTTTTCCGAACTGTAAACCAGTCTTAAGGTAGCCTACCTAAGATTCTATAGTTACCAAGAAAGGCAAAAGTAGAGCAAACGGATTAATTCAATGGAAACAGACCGGCAACGAATAAAGGACAACGATTGGAAAGTCGGATCAGCTCCTGGCTCGTGGGCTGCAGAAGGTCGGCGTGACTGTGGCAGCAATTAAGGAAATACGGTGCCTCAGAACTGGAGAACGTGAATTCCAAGCGGTGGATCCCACAGCTAACACTTCATTGAAGTACCACATCTACTACAGCGGCGGTGACAGAGCAAAACGTGGAGTTGACTTCATGGTGATCGGGAAGCAGATGAAGCGTGTTATCTGGTGGAAGCCGATAAAGACCGGTTTTGCGTATTGAGAATGAAGAGCAAATTATTCCACTATAGCCTGATCAGCATCTATGCCCCAACGAACGATAAGCCTGATGACATGAAGGATGAGTTTTATGAGAGCCCTGATAAGGCCTACGGAAAGTGCCCTACACAAGATGTAAAGATTGTCATCGGGGATGCAAATGCATAAACATTTCTTTCGGCCCTGTCAATGGTACCACTGCGACTTGTGACCTTTGCTGCTGCTAGAGGGATGACAATCAGCAGTACTTACTTCGCACGTAAGAATATTCGTAAACACAGCTGACAGGCACAAATGAATCGTCAATCAACAACTTTCCAGAACTAGCTCAACTTCTGAGAGTTACCTCAAACTGTCTTCGATTTGCTAACAATTGTATTAATACTAAGGCCTATATACCAATTCGCAGTCAGTGGAATACGACCATGCTTTGAAATCACTCAATCAACAAACTTTCTTCTCTGAGATTCGATATTTGACAAAAAAAAGGCGGGGGAACACTTGATAAAAGATGCGAATTTTAAATCATCTCTAAAGAATCAAAATCTCCAAATTATTTTCGATTTTGTCCAATTCGCGGTTAATATCTTGCTCTATAATATTAGCATGAAAAATATGGATTATTAAAGTTTCAACATCTTTAAAATTGGTTTTAAAAAATATGTTTTTTAGGCGTTTATTTACATTATAGAACATTATCCCTTGTATTAATAATGCGAAAATTATGCTTAATGATGCTACAATCACTACAATCTACTGTCATTTGCGATCTTGCCCCATATAGCGATCATACCCACTTTACCCTACTGTGGGCCGTTCCTACTTCGTCCACTCGTGAGAATAGGCGCTTCGGTCAAAGTCTGGATCGCCGTCTGGATGTTGTATGAAAGCCGCAGTTTTCGATATCGTCGCCGGGTTATCATTAGCCGAGTGCGTCAACTCGTTGATGCGTTTTGTAAGTCGCGTCGAAAAATATCGGATCATACACTGCGACAAAAGCACATCGTTTATCGTCGCGCAACGCGAAGTGAAAGAAATGCGACGAAAGTTTCTTCAGCAATTCAAAACTACACCCGGGAAACACAATTTTGTTTTTTGGAGAGTAAGAAGTGTAAAGGCATCGATTTCCAAATCATTCACCTACGGGTACCTCATGTTGGGCATAACATATCTTAAACATCAACTTGTCAGAATCATGGGATCAATATCGTACCATTACGACGATTTCTGAACTGCCATCGAACAGGCCGAAAGTATGTTGAACTCGCACCCTCTATCATCGTTGTCTAATGACGTTCGAGGCCTGTCCGTCATTACTGCTGCACACTTGCCAGCTTGAGTTCACGTTCAAAAATCATGCCAAGATCCGTTGTGTACTACTACTCCCTGGTATGTTCAATACTGGAGTTTGCAGGCGACTTGAGACTGTTTGAAGAAGATTCGTCAAATATGCTTTACGCCAACGAAGAAAGGTTGCTCAATTTGTTTTCGTCGCCAACACTTGTCATAAGACGAGTTTGTACAATCCCATTGAATTCTACCACTTAATTGTATCTTGACAGATACGTATTTCGACCTCAACAGTAGGGCAGTAAGACAGTCTCGTACTTGACTCGACTTGAAGAAAATGATCGCAGCTTACACTATTTATACTATGCGCAGGTATAATAATTTATCTAGGTACTTATCTGACTACGGTGCTTATTTCTACTCGCTTGCTGCGCTTAATGCTTAGGTTCAAACTTGAAGAGCCAGGAGCTACCATTTCCTTGATCTTTATTCAACAACCGCGTTTGTAAATACCTGTCGGTAGATTTCCAAGCTCTCAGCAACATCAAGTTTCCACGGGGAAGAGACATTTCTTAAAATTTTAATGTTTGATGTCGTAATTGAATGATTTTCCTGATATACATGTTCAGCTACCTTAGACCTAAACTCATAATTTAATCCCTTATCAGTTTCCCTCTTAGCCTTACTTACTTCTGTAATATGTTCTTTGAACCTTACATCTAACGATCTTTTTGTGACCGTCTGTGAACAATTAATTTGACAAACCCCGGCATTATTTAACATTTCTACTGTATCCTTTGTGGAGCCCAACAGTGTCTTCAGTTGATTGCTTCTGCTGGAGAATACTAAATCGATGCCAAATTTCCTCAGTCGATGGCGTAGCTGGTGGGTGATGTGTTGATCATAGGGGACCGATACCCTCTTCAGCGGTTCATCGATCGGTGTCAGTGTTGTCAGTTCGTTTTTTCGTAGGTTCCTCTGCTTCTTGTTGATGATTGCTTGTATTGTTCTTTCCTTGTATCCGTTGATCTTCGCTGTTTCCATGATGTGTTGTAGCTCCTTCGTCTTTCCTTCTTCAGCTGCCATTTTATGCTGATACGAATGATTTGATGTGTATGGGATGACTCTCATGGTGTTGGTGGGCTTCCTGTAGATTTCGAAGTCTAATGTTGCATTTGTTCCTTTGATAACCAGTAGATCCAAGAAAGGTAATTTACCTTCCTTTTCCTCCTCGTGGGTGAATTTGATGTCTTTATGCACGTTGTTTATCGCTTCCAAAATCCTGGGTATATCTTTCCGGTAGATAATGCTGAAAATGTCGTCCACGTATCTCCACCATTTCTCGGGTAGTATTCATTGTTCCTCTAGGTTGTCCTCCACATTCGCCATGAATAATTCGCACAAAAACGGTGATAGCGGGTTTCCCTAGATGCACCCTTCGTTTGTTTGTAGAAGCTTCCACGGAATGTAAAGTAGTTCTCATTCATGCATAATCTTGCAAGCTTGAGATACATCTTTACTTTTCCTCGCCATGCTATATCCGTCCGTTGTTTTAGTAACCAATTCTCCAAAAGGTTCACTGGAACGCTTGGGAACAATGCCGCTACGTCGAATGATACCACGATGTCCTCTTCTCCGATGTTTCCTGATTCCAATATCCTCTTGGTGAACTCCTGGGTGTTTTCAACTGATCTGCTGGGGAACGGCTTGGCATACTCTGGTACTCCTTGACTAACCACTTGGCCAAGTTTTGTGTAGGGCATCCCACTGATGAAACTATTTCTCGCATCTCTGTACCTGGCTTGTGTATCTTTGGTAGTCCTTTGATCCTTGGTAACACAGGGTTCGTCATTTTAACCCGAGCTTCTCCGATGATCGTCTTGCATTCCTTTATAGTTTTATCCGTAAGTCGGATTAGTCCGGGTAGTGGGTCCACTCTCAAATGCCTGTATGGTCCTCTGCTGATTTTTGTCGTCATCTGTTCATCGTAGTCCTCTTTGTCCATTATCACCACTGCGTTTCCTTTGTCCGCCAATCTTTTGTTATCTGAATACGTTCATGAGTTGCTGCCGAGAATCAATTTGTACGCACCTGCCCGAGCTATACGATTTGTATGAACATTTTACATGATGGACAAGTTTCTGTGTTAGATTTTATTGCTGTAATGCATTACAAATGTATTATGAAAACCTATATTTCTTCTGCTTCTTCTGAACTATATATTTTTTATCCTTGGTAGTCTTGGTAGGACTTGTTAGTCATATGGAGGTCATGGGTCCGATTCCAGGCTAGACCCGTTCTTCCAATAAATTCCGCATGAACTCGTGGCAGGTGCAGAGGTATATTCGGCTTTTAGTGGGCGAGTAGTTAAATCATCGCTTCGTTACCTTTTTGTTGTTGATTCTGTGTGCAAGAACAACTGATCTGGTCATAACGGAGTAACAACAACGAGCGGTCAATCAAGCACAAGCTCACTATCTACTTTCTATTCTTTATGTGTGCATTTGTGATAAAGCTTGTAGTCTGAATAGGCTTTTTCGATGACTTTGGATATATCAGGATCCTAAAACGAAGTTCAATATTCTTCAAAATCGACTGAAAAATAACTTTTTTCTCAATACAACCCAATATTGTAGCAAAATTGCGTATATGTATATGTTTTTACAAATAATAATTATTGATAATCAATTGATTATGTTTGGACTTACTGTTCTCCTTAATTGCATCAGACTGATTGACTTAGCGTTATACATACCTGAAACGGTGAAATAAAGTTAGGTAATCGTTAGTTTTAAACTTACTCAGGCATAATAAGGTAATAGAATGTACAAAAAATGCGATCCAAGAACAACTGTTGGTGTTTCGTATAAGCATCGGTAAAAAAGAAGTGGATAGTCATTTGGTATAAAATCTTTTGGCATAAAATCTTTTGGAATAAAATCTTTTGGCATAACGCCTGTGTATCATAGAGACAGATTGACTTAATGGCAGTAAGACATAATGGTCGTTTGACAGGCATAATGGTTTTGTACATCCAAAAACAAATCTTACATTTTTTTACAATTCTGTATAAAATCTTGGCATATACAGTTTCTTAACTTATTAAACTTTTTATACAAGTACTGTATTAAACTAATACAAAATTGCAGGATTTTAATACAATTATTGTATGAAAAACTTCCAAACTTATTTGTGACAAAACTTTGCAAGGTTTCAATACAGAGCTATATTGAAATCTGTCAAAAAGTTGGGTGTAATCATCGATAACAAATCTAATTCATGTTTGTAGTAATTTAGCATCATCTTTCTGCTGTCTATGCAATCAGTTTAGCTTTCGACGAAAAAAATGCTGTTTTTGTGCAAATGTAGATTACTTTATTCGTAGCTACTAAAATATTTTCGTTATTCGGCAGCAGTGTAAGAAGTGCTCCCGACGATCAAAGTGAATAAAAAAAATCCCACCATTAATTGAAAAATGGCGAGGACGTCATCATCAAGGTACGTTCTTTACTGTTCAATTGAGTTTCACTCGGCTTAGCGTAACGATGGTATTTTGGACATCTGAATATATTTTGGACTTTCGGATATATTTTGTTTATTTTGTTATATAAATATGATTCGAAATGTGATTAAGATCGAAGCAAAACAGACACATGATTCCTATTTATTTAAAGAAAGCTAAGTATCTTGGCTGTGCATACGCACAGCCAAGATATTTAACCAAAAAGTGGTTTTCGTACGGCCGGGTTGCCGAATAATATGCAATTAATTGTAATCAAGTGTCGGTCTTTCACCGTCATTAGTCGTCTGAGTACACGCGACCGCTTACGTAAGGCAATCAAACTCATCAAATGCTTTAGCCAAGCAAGCCTTTGGCACAGCAGAGTGCGATTGATTCGCATTCTATACCAGCCCGCCCAGCCCGTTGTGGGGCATGCAGTGCGATCCTCTCGTTTAATAAACAATGTGCACTCGCTTGACTTTGGATATACAACAGTAAAGCACATGTGGAGATTGGACAAATCAAGCATCCGAAAGATATTCAATTTGCAAAAAAGAGAGCTAACCGCGGTGGAGGTTGGTACTCGGATTCTGATGGCTTTTCCGCAAACGTGACCTTCAAGTGGTCTTGTTGTGTAGGGGTTATCACGCCTATCTAGAGAATAGGAGGTTGAGGGTTCATGTCCCTCCAAGACACGTGGATTCTTTTTCGCAAATTTCATATCAATTTGTCCATTTCGAAACATGTGCTGTGCATACGCACAGCCAAGATATTTAACAAAAAAAATGGTTTTCGTACGGCCGAGTTGCCTAATAATATGCAATTAATTGAAAGCTAAGTAGGAAAACGGAAAATATAGCCATAAGTCCAAAATATATTCAGATGTCCATAATTCATCATTTACCATATGTGATTACTATTTAAACTTTTCAAGACTTTATCCATAATTATATACTTTTAAAATGTTCAAATTCTACTGCTTCAAGCTTGCAGTCATAGTGTCTGCACTGATTCATGACGACAGTAGCCTTGCGAGCAAAGGCGTAGGATTGCCAATCCGGAGATGGCGAGTTCGATTCTCGGTCCGGTCTAGGATGTTTTCAGGTTGGAAACTTTCTTGACACCCTGGGCATAGTGTTATCCATTGTACTTGCCACACAAGATACATACTCATGTAATGGCGGGCATAGAAAAGCTTTCAATTAATAACTGAGGAAATGCTAATAGAATACTAATGTCGAATTCGTTTTTAAAAAGTTCCAACCTAGTGCTGTCAAAGTGTTTTTTTATTCGCTCATGTTGGAACTAGGTTCGCACTAGTTCCAACCACAAGGCTGTCAGGTTCGCACTGTGTTGCTTTAGAGTGTCGCACCAGGTTCACCAATACAACTACACTTCAACTGCCAAAACTATGTGGGTGGTTGGTACGGGGCGGAATGAACAAGCAGAAGGGAAAAAACCTGTTCGTTTATTCAAATAAAATGCGCGTTGAATTTTTTTTTAGGAATTTTGTTATATTTGTTATTGTAGTTTTAAATTAAGTTAATCCGGTACTGTTGTGTTGATTCAGTTTCAAAAAGTTATTCAGAAGTTCATTCAAGGTTTTCAAGAATTTTCAAGAAAACTTTGATTACAGCTTTCTTGTAAACGCGCAAATATACGCAAGCAAATCACTCACTAGAAGGTGGTACTAGGGTTATATTTCAATCCCCCATTTACATTTGGGGACATTTGGGGACATTAGGTTTGCGGGACCATTTTATAGCAAAGAATTATGATAAATAAAGTTTTTCTTCTACAACCTTTTGATATGAAACTTCGCGTGCAAAACAAACCAATCTATCGGAAAGCTAAAGCTTTAAGCTTTGAAATGGTATATAAAACCTTATATTTTGAGAAAAAATGACTTCATAACATACAAATCAAAGTTAGTACCGTCAACTGGGGGGAAGATGATCATTTTTAAGACAAAACATGCAATAACAATGTGTGTTTACATTTTAAATCGAAACAAATATTTTCAAAACATGTACTGCTATACGTTGCAATAATCAACAACTTTAGTTTTCTGAAATGTGTTCGCATTTATTAAAATAAATCAAATTATCACACATCTTTTGAGTAATCTGGTTTGGGGTGAAGTTGATCCAGACAGCTCTACTAAAATCATAATGACCTAGCCGTCAAAATACACTAGGTTATTTGTATGAATGTTGATTTTACTACGTAAAGAAGTCTACTAAGTCAATGTTTGAAACGACAATAGCGTCATTTATGACTATCTCTCTCTTTCTTCCACAAAATACATTTTCATGATTCTAATCGAAAAACTCGGATATCTACCTAGCGGTAACATTACTTGAACAGAGAATATTGTTGACTACCGTTTCATGAAAAAATTTGGCACTTTCGACTGACACATCAAATGATCATCTTCACCTCAATGATCATCTTCCCCCCAGTTGACGGTAATGATTTTTTTATTTTTATCAGCTTTTTTCACTTCACCAGCCAATATCTTTTGACTGAATAAACACACCGCTTCAATATGTTCCGATTCTTTTATCTAGGGTATATACTTTCATATGATATATAAATTAGACAAATTGGAGATAGATATTTTCCGATTAATGGCCACCCTTTTCCCCATAGTGCGCCCTAGTGGCACTAACCTACAATGTACTTGCGTCTCCACGCACTATCCCTACCAGAATGCTGATTCGCCGACGCGTGGTGCTTTGTTCCCTAGGAGCTGCCAGCTAAAAGGCGTTTTGCCTCATGATATCACCACTTTTTTGAAATGTTAATATTATCAATATGATTGAGATTTTTGACAATTTTTGAATGGCATCAATTAGCTATCTTGTTTAACTGATGCATAATGTAAAAATACTCATAAATAGCGTTACAAATAAGACAATAAACCAGTGTTTGCTTAGCTAGGGCATATTGCCCCCCGCTTTCCCTACGGATGCTTCATCTACTCTTTCTAGGCTTCTCTTGGAACGGCAATTTGTGACCATGGAATACGAAATAGAACATTTTTCTCTTTGACATTATCCTTTCTGATTTTCTTTACATTCCCACAGAGTTTCAGCCGTTTCTGCAATCGATCAAACGATGTTTTGTTAGAGAAAAACAAATCCAACGAGCCTCCTTAATGGGCATATTATCCTAGAGCATCTCCGAAATATTTCTATATCAGACGGAGTCTCAAAAATGACACAACTACACACACATATTTCATATGTATTAATAAATAGCAAAAAATAGTTCCAAGGGACATAAGTTCAATGTACTTTGCAGTGATGTCCTTGCAATATAACAATGAAATAATGGAATCGATAACAAATACTCATTTTCTTCTTCTTTCATGACTTTATGCTTCAACAGGAACTCGTTTCTTGGCATTTCCAGAATTTTTATTTCCAGGCTTTTTATTCCCAAAATCACATGAATTTGCATTTTATGGGCAAGACCAATTACTAATTTTATCCTGGGAGAAGCAAAATGATTCTTCTCGATGAGATGCTAGATCTTGATCGAGAATCAGACTTGCCGTCTCCAGACTGTTCCGTCCTCTTTGCTCGTAAAGCTAACGGGAAACTCGTAAATACTGGTTGCACCCAAATAGAGGCGCATTCCGTTGCACTCAACTTACCTCGACTTTTGGGGTTGCCTTTCTTCAAAATGTGCGTGTTCCTCATGATAGAATAGGATCCCACCAAAACCAGACACAAATTTATCACTGCTGAAGATATCTTGAATCGATTCAAAAATCAAAGACGTCCGGTTGAACAAACTGCTTTCGGTAAAACAAAAAGTGACAATGGTTGGAATTCGATGTGCGTAAAGCCTGGCAGCCAAAAACCATCTCACGACTATCTTATTCCAAATACCACTGCCGGTTGGGAGTTTTCCATATTTTCCATTAATAACCCTTGCCATATGTCCTAGCAACAGTTATTTCTGCAGGCTGAGACTACAGCGTGCTGTGCACACTACAACCAAACAAGGCTCGAATTAAAGCAAGAACGGTGCAAATTCACTGCCACAAACTTGCGATTATTGTGGGAATGCTCGCAGCGAGGCAACCTCAGGACTATTTAGGAATGGTAAGGTCATTATATTCCGGCAATGGCAAATGATACGTTTTTTGGTGACGAAAGACATATAGTTATTGATTGGGTCTATGGCTTTACACTACTTTGAATTGGTTCGCACGTCTGGAGAGGAAAATCCAAAACGGGAGGGGCCATAGATATTTTACTCAGTTGTTTCTCAACCAAATTATTTATTTTTTGTATAATATTCCAAACAATGTACTGAAAACAAAATAGGTCAGTTGGAATGGGGCTTTGGGGACTGGAATAGGGGTGCTGCCCTAATAAGTCTTTTTTCTCACAGACTCAGAAAGATATCGTGCTGAACCACATTTTGCTATTCGTCCAGACAAAACCTAATGATGGCTTTATACTACCGATAATGATTAAATTTTATATAGAGCATTTATTCCGTTATTGATAACATGCTCCTGTGTTAGTTTGTATGTAATCTGTTACATTTTGTGGGCGCTTCCTCCAGTATGCTGAAGGAGGGTAAGGGGACTTAGTTGACCCCTTCTAAGCCCCAGGGGAGGCTTAAAAGTTGATAGTATAACAGTAGAGTTAAAGCATCAGGAAATGTTTGGAACCTACAACCTTTAAACACAAATAGAACAATGATTGAGATAGAAGTGACATTTAATAATAATTTTACCGTAACTTGCGAATTTATTCACGAATCATATTGGACTATCATATTGGTTTCATCTTATATTGAAGCAAAAGCTTTTAAAAAAGTAAATAGAAGACGCGAACGTTGTATTATCCTGACCGCGATTCCATGACGCTGACCTACACTAGCGTCAGCGTCATTGCACAAACGTACCCATCGCGAACGGATGACGATTCGGAAATAAATTGAATTATATAAATAGAATATGAAAACAAAACCGCCTTATCCCGACGTACACAGTCACATCTGATGTGGTCTACCTACTAACAGCTGTCTCGCCTCTACCGAGTTTAAACTTTACAAAAACGTAACTAGTGGTAGGCAAACTGTAAAAATAAAAACGCCACATGTGAACTAGTGGTACGGCTATATATTTACTCTAGTTTAATCACATTATGTGTCAATGGTCGATGTAACGACAAACGAAACCGGCGTCTCTGTTATGACATGTGACAAGTATCTTGTCCGTGATTCAGGGCGTGAATTGTAAATATGTGTACCTACTGCACTTAAAGCATATCCTGTAAAATGTCTGCAACCGTCTGAGCTGTTACCGACATGTCCTTTGAAATAAGTCCCTCAAGGTTTGTTTTTGACATTTTCTCCACACTCGCGTGAACTTATGCAACACCCGACCGAGCTGAACAGACTAGAAAGTGTACTTAAAAAAAATCATTTATCCAATGATTGAAAAATAAGCAGGGTATTCGTCATTTTGACAATCGAATAAACAGAAAATCGACATTATTTCACTGAATCAAAAATTTAGAATATTTTTGGCTTGTGCTTATTTTGTTTATGTATTATAAGCTTTACCAGTCGTATCGCGCAAAATTTTTTCGTTTGCTCTGCGATCCTATTTTATTTTGCCTTGAAAAACCGCCTTTGGCCTTCAGAAACCGAGTGATGGAGAAATCTGGGTTTCATTTGTGTATGAGCCCTAGGGTGGCTCAAAAAACATTTTTTCCAAATTTTTTGATGGGCCGCCCTCTTATTCGGTTCTATTTGATGTCCTGATGCTCTGGTCTAAATTTCGGCCAAATCGGTCAACGTTTGGGCCGTGCTAAACTCGTTGGAAGTTTACATGGGAATATGTATGCAGAAAAATCGAAAAACAGCGATTTACAGTTGGACGGCACAATTTACGATGAAGAACCATGATACTCATTCAGTTCTTGTAGAATTAAATACAGAATGTTATGCTTTAGATTAGAGTTTATTAGGCAAAGATATTAGCATTTTACTGAAGTGTTGTATGGATGAATTTATTTCTTTTCAAAGCTAAAAGAAACGAAATTTGCTCAAACCCCACTTCAGAGAAATGCTAATAGCTTCGCCGGTCAAACACTAATCTTCTCACGGTTTTCTGCATAACATTCTGTATTAAATTCTTCAAGGCCAGAATGAGTATCATAGTTCTTAATCGTAAATTGTGTTACTTTTTACTTACTTATGGATCCTGTACACCTCCGTCCCTTTTCAGAGCGGGGAGGGGTCATGAATCACCTTAGAAACATAGCTTGCCTTCAAAAGCCTTCACATGCAAAATTCCATTTACTTGAGTAGTCTCCGAGTTATGCAGAAATTTGTATTTCATTTGTATGGGAGGCCCGCCTTTAAGAGCAAGAAGGGGTCACGAACCAATGGGGGGAGGGGGGTCTGTCGTTTTCTTGCGCACTTACGCATAAATAAAAAAATCATTTGTATGAAACTGAATGATTGAATCTTAACTGGGGGGGGGGGTTAGAAAGTCCCAGAAAAATTGCTTACTTAATATGTATACGACCCCTGAGAACTTTCCTCAACCCCAAAAAACCCTGCATACAAATTACGCGCCGACAGTCAGAAATTCCTGTTTGTGTATATAGAAAAAGAAGATTCACGCAATTTACGGAGGGTCCAGAAATCATCTGCCACCTAATTACTAACGGCCTGAGATGAAACTTGCAGACGCTGCATCTTTTCCCTTGACACTTGTTCTTTATTTCATCACAGTTGACCATCGAGTTTCAACTGTTTCTATGACTGTTTCACCTATGTCCCGTTTCGCCAGCAAAATAAAAGTGTATCCAATTCGCGAATTAGTAAATTCATATTTATTAGGATTTTTATACCAGGAACAAAGCACACGTTTATAACTGATTGATAATAAGCTATTAGCGGATGATTTGGAATACTCGTTAAAGTGGAAAAGTCTTCGTAAAGCAAAAATCATGCAAATATTTTAGTTGGGATACCAATACTTTCACACAAAAAGCTGCTGGCAGCATCTGATAGTTCGTGACAGCAGCTGACTGGTAGCAGATGAAGATACATTTTTTCCTCTTCGCAAGACTCGTCTCAGCCAACGACTAACGCGAACCATAGTCTTCGACATTGACAAGATTGAATTGCATTGGGGCTAGCTGGTACATAGGACTGTGGCAGTAAACATCCTCCTTCCGTGTTATCTTCTCTCGAACTCTGGCTGATCGTTACCAGAACGTCAACCAGCATCGTAGCAGATATCTTAAAAACATTGATGTCTGCGCTTCCGCACGACGTATTACTCCATCTTTTCCTGAAGTCTATCGGGCCCTTTAACTTCTATGGGCCATGGGAAAACTGTCAAAACCAACGCAAACGTACCCATTAGGGTGGTTCAAAAAATCGATTTTGCTCCACAGTGCTCATCTGATTCTTTACCATGTTCTGAGTGTCCTCTGAAAATTTGAGCTCATTTGGATTAAAACTGATTTAGCACAAGCCGTTTCAAGTTTGCATGCAAATTAGTATTGGGAAAATTTATTTTTTCATTATACTGTTAATGACGCTTCCCCATCAAGCGCATGTTAAAAGAAAACCTACATAGCTAAAAGGAATACTCAACAGCTTTCACTCAGTGAAAACCGCATCTCAATTAATCGTTCCAATAATTAGTAATCGAATTTAATCTATACCGTGGTTTTCTGGAGCTAATTGCATAACTCATCAACAGGCAACATTACTGCTCGTGGCGCGAAAGATAGCACACACAAATTCAGGCTACTATGTTGCACTGCACATTTCAGTAATGCCCTCAAAGAAGTTTAACGATCATGACTAAAGATTCGCAACCTCTTTAAAATCGATTACTAATTATTGGGACGATTAATCAACATGCGGTTGTCGTTGGGTGAAAGCTGTTGAGTATCCCTTTTAGCTATGTAGGTTTTCTTTTAACCTATGCTTAATGGGGAAACGTCATTAACAGTATAATGAAAAAATAAATTTCCCCATACTAATTTGCATGCAAACTTGAAACGGCTTGTGCTAAATCAGTTTTAATCCAAATGAGCTCAAATTTTCAGAGGACACTCAGAACATGGTAAAGAATCAGATGAGCACTGTGGAGCAAAATCGATTTTTTGAACCACCCTAGTACCCATTCTGCGTGGGAGACACGTTTTCGTCGACCACGACCACTAGATCACCTACTTGGATCACTAAGATACTTTTCCGAACTACTTTTCACTTCGTTGAAATCCGACGCCATTTGGCCGGGGATTTACTATAGAACGCACCAAACGCTAAATCAAATACCTAGTTTGTAAGGGACATTATAATTTGGTACCAAATTATGTAAATATGAAAATAGTAATGCAATTAGTGATATTAAGCGGGAAATAAAGGAAATAAGTCAAACGATTCAAAATTAAGATTCGTAGTGTTTTTTTTTAGTTTCGATGCGCGACTAACCCTCAACTTGTCGGCATGAGCCGCCAAGCAAGGGTGCGACGCATTACCCGCGTCAACTCCTAAGCTCTATCAGGAGATTGAAACAGCCTTCCGAAGCATAAAATCCAACAAGGCTTCTGGGATCGCATTTCAGCACATATGCTCAAAGCTGACCCCATGATATCTGTCAGAGTTTGCAGAAGTCGCTCTCAATAGATAACGAACAACGATAAAAGAGAGGCTAAAATCTCTTCGAATCATAACACGCCATGAAAACAAAACTATCGCACTTGTATACAAGTTGAAGAAACTGATTCGGAGCGGCCCCCACCAAAGGGGTTTGATAAAACGATTTGTTCTCGCTCATTTTATGTTGGGGAGCATATTGTTTCGGCCGACTCGATACAGGGCGTCTTAGTGAAGGTACGAAAAGGGGATCTGACTGTGTGCGACAATTGGCGGGGCATCAGGTTGCTGTGCTTGTTCTCAAAGTTCTGTGCAAAGCTATCCTAATTTGGATACAGGAGAAAAAAGACACGACTAACCGACGACAGCAGGCAAGATTCCGCCCGAAGGTTAATGGGTGCACCATATTGTCACGCTTCGTGTAATCCAGGAGCAAGTCAACGACTTCCAAAGCTATAAAAAAATATGCGGTCATACTCATGAAGACCCTGGAAACTTGATTGCGAAATGCGCAAGTATGTGAAACAGTTTGTGCAATATGCCCGTTGGTAGCTTCCGAAGGTTACCACTCATCATTCATCCGATTCTTGACTCAAAGCGGACTTGTAGCTTTTTAAGGTAAGTTTACTGAAAAGGGCAATCATGATGTGAGCTCGGCGTACTCAGTAGTCTGACGTGGCGAATCAAGGTTTCTATCCGTGTACACTTCTGATGCTTTGTGCCGCTTGATTACAATTGTTTCAGATATATCTAGCGCATTGTTGAAACTCGAACTCGATGCGGCGAACGGCTCTAGGATGTGGTCCTGCAAGCGCGTTGAGCGCAAACTGCAACGTGCGAAAGCTGGATAGTAGACATAGGCTAATATGCCTGAGTCTTCAGCGCATATCGCACCATATCTCACGAGGCGGCATGTGTTCTTGCGGGCATGATGCCTATGTGCTACACCCTCAGGGGGCACCGCTAATGCTCGCAGGAATATCAAGGCAGCAACGGTAGCAAAATGGCACAGGGAGTGGGACAACTTTGCTAAGGGAAGGTCCCAAGTGTTTCTGCGTGGATTAGCAGACGTGAAGAGTTAATCTTTGCCTTGACCCAGTTTTTAACAGGCCACGGATGCTTCAGGTGGTACCTGCACAGGTTAGAACATGCGGCATGGACACTACTACCGACAGCATCGTCATAAGAATGTACCAGAACCCAGAACAGTGAAGAGCGGTCGCAAGAGTGGCGTCCAGGATAGCCGACATTCTACGATGAAGTTGGCGCTCGGAGCAACAGCTGGCCGCCATTGCGGATATCGCACCATGAGCACTCCACCGCGAAAGATATATATCGTTTATGTATTGGAACGTCAGTGCCAGCTACCAACGCTGAGTAGACCGTGGCGTGCTTCGGGTCATCGGGCAACCATTGAATCGGAAGTTACGAGTGAGCTTCCGACGTCGGGCAACCCTACTCCATGAGTGATAATTCCAGGTGTTTGTTCGCGGATATGCCTTCATTCCGCCATACAAAAATAAAAATAAAATCTATGCTGTAAACACTGAATGTTTTCTTCGTAAGTGCATTCACAAGAATTTATTGAATGCTGGAAACTGCTAATAAAAAGCAGCCAATCAGTTACATTACCACCTGTCTAGCAGCTAATTGTTAGGAGAATGGACTGAATAATTTTACCATCGTAGCAAAAATCCAGGAAATACGTTGACCTTAAACCGTAGAACGTGAGATTCAAGCATTGGATATCATCGCAAAAATTCCAATCAAGCACCTCCTATACTGCCGCTAACCGCAAGTCGAGCACATCTGTATATGGGGCTCCATATACAGATGTGCTCGACTTGCGGTTAGCGGCAGTATAGCGGTGGTGACAGAGCAGAACGTGGTGTTGGTTAGCCTTGGACTGAAAGTCTCCTTATTAAAAACAAAGGTTGACTTCATGGGGATCGGAAAGCAGATGTAGCGAGTTAGTCAATCCGACGGGGATCGCGGAAAGTACCCATCACACGATTTAAAAATTGCTATCGGAGACGCAAACGCGCAGATCAGGAGAAAAAGCTTCTTTAGTCCTAAATCTGCTACCAAAACTAATTATCTGCAAACTAGACACAGTCTAACACCGTTGCGTACAAGAAGCTTGTACAGCAGTTCCTAAGGGATGGTATGGAGATAAGACCGCTACGCATTAAGCGTGTACCAGCCACCGGTAGTGAACCGATGCTACATGTATTTCAAAGCTGGTCACAGGTCCTGTAAGTAAGTAAGTATGACGGAGGGTTTGTGACAAGGTACCGATATGCCTGATATGTGCCATCAAAAAACAGACACGTGCTATCAAAACAGATTTTCCATTCAGCGGAGAAAACAAGAGATCACTGTGCAAATAACGCATCTGAATGCTAACCACTGCTAACCACACAGTAGCTACTGTGGCAGTCGATATCTGAGTGGTCAACGAACGTTGTTGCCATTGCTGATTTTTGCCGAATTACTGACGACAACGGCATCTGGGTGGCGGATGGCTGTAAGCTGAAGGGAGCAATTATAGCAAGGATAAACGAGGTGTTATACTGTAACTGTTGCGACCTACCTCAGTGATTGATATAGCAAATTACTCAGACGATTGACAGACTAACGTTCTAACTAACGGTAGGTTGGAAGTCGTTCCTCATTTCGGGCGACTTTATTGCGTCGGAAGTGGAATGAGGCAGCTGCTGCAACACCACTAGTGGACAAATCCTACTGAACTGACTAACGTGAACTAAACTGAACGTGGTTCTTACCAACGTTGGAAGAGGTAGAATGTTTCGTAGAAACAGTAAGGAGCCGATAATTGACGTCACGTTAGGTAGTCCTGGGTTGACCAGTGACATGATCTGGAAAGTGGATGAATTCTACACACTTTGCGACCAGTCTACTATAAAGCTTGTCATGGAGTACACAGCGTTAAATCTCGCTTAACTTTTCAAAGGGACCTAAGTAACATTTTTTTCATGAATTAAATTGAATAGCGCAATCAACAGAAAAAACATGAAAGCTTTTGATTGCAGTACTCAAATTAATTCATAAAAAAAAATTACTAAGGTCCTTTTGAAAAGTTAAACGAGAATGGACCCCATACAAAGCCTGTAGGGGGAGGTCTGGGACTTTGACGAGGGATCCCACATGGCAGCCATTAGGCTAGAGAACAACATCTTAGGTCTCAACTGGGACGAACTAAGTGCCATTATATCACGTACGTGCTACGCAACCATGCTGAGAAAAAGCTTACCGAGAAACGGTAAGCCATGAAGGATGATGCAAAAAGCCCAGGGTAGGATAGGATCGAACGTCGCACTGAATTCAGAGCTGCGAAATCAGCCCTCAATAATACCATCGAAGAAAGAAGGAACATTTAGTTACTGGTTCGAAAATACCCCACGAGTCCCCGGCCACCAGCGCCCTACGAGGCAGCTGGAAAGATAAGCGCTACAAAGCTGTCGAGCGAGGAGTTGCCTGAGATCACTAAAACGTTAGACAGCATCAACGTACCAGGATCATACATAGCGTTGAAGGTCGCTATCAATCCTCTACCGGCTAACTTTGTACACAGAAAGCATGGAGGGTCTGTAAAGCAGAAAGCAGTACGGTTTAAGAAAAGAGAGGTTCACTGTGGATGCCATCAAATCTGTTTTCCGAGGTAGTAAGCCTTTCTTTTCCATCGCATCAAAGACAATAGTAAATAGGATAAACATTCGTATAATTATCATTCAAATTTAAATGCTCAATCTTTCTTTCTGTCTTGCATTCATTTAGATCTATCACAGTTATTGACTGCATCGTTTCTGAACTAAGTTGCTATACTGTATGCCAAAGAAAATTTTCCATTCGAGAAATCCCGAGCACGGCATAATTTATATACGCGTATCATAAGTAACGGAACGCCACATAGGCATGTATCGGCCTTGGTAACAGACTCACTTCTTTAGCTTTTCAAATGGTCAATCTATGCTGCAATGGAACACATCATTTTACATTTAGGTGCTAATTGAACATTGTATAGTGATGGTTACGCTGACGAGCCACGACCCATTCCATTATTTACCAACTGAAGCGAATGAAGGTCAGACAACCTATACATTGAATAAAATAATAATCTAATCTTTACGTCAAATGGAATTATCACTGCATTAATCGATCTGAACTCATTGTTATTTTTTAAAATCTAGAAAGTTCACCCCATTATCTCATTATCTAAAATAATCTGTATAATGCTTGTGTTAGTACATCAAATGCGTTGTAGAACGATGACAAAAGAAAACGATTTTTTTCACCTTCAGTATCATCTTACTTGCGAATTTCGCAAATCAACAACAGTTTTCAATAATTGGAAACGCCGGTGAAAACAAAAACAATTTCCATCCCCTTTAAAAATCCTTCCAACGGGAGTGTAGGCGAATACCTGTGCTTTGTCGTTGCCTTTGCATCGCAGCATCCGGCACAGTCTGCTTTTCCGATGATGATGATGTACTCTCGGCGACCGACGCCATCTTGGTTCTTTCAAGAGGGCTCCTTGCGTACGCGTATCCTTTTTTCACGACTTCGTATTCACCACACAAAGAATGGGATGCTGCGCTAAAATGGAAACTGCGCTTTTCACTACACTTTTATATCCAGAACAATCGAAATGCTCTTTCCACTTTTTCAATTCAAACGGCCAATTATTGGATTATTCCGACACCAGCTTTAACCAATTTCGATCAACTGCTTCACAATAACAAAGATGAACACACTTTCAACTATTTTTAAACTTTCTTGGCACTGAGAGAAAAAAATATTATTCATTAAGTAGGTACGTAATCCCAAATGCTCGGATGTGAAAATTAAAGATTTTTTAGCACTGCCCACAGATAGTTTGCACAACAAGTGTCACCAACAGTTTCAGATTATTGAATCAAATGGAAGCGACTCCTATAGCACTAATTGAGCTGTACTTCCTTTCCACGTTTTGCGACAGATGAAACCCATGGGGGTGCACCTATTTTTTTGTTTACACTGCACCACACAAGCTACCGCGCCCGACGAGCCGTTGGCGTTGTGTCTAGTAGTGATGATGATAGGGAGGAATATGATAACAGATATTCAAGAGCCGTTCATGTAGCAAAAACTGCCATAACCGTTTCAAGTGTGAGGGAATCTTCGTTTCTCTAATGACAGTTTCGCGCCTATCAACGCATGCGCGCCAAAGTTGGAGGAGGATTTTCATAGATGGCACATCAATTGATAAAACAAAAGCTTATCAGCGAACAGAGTGAAAGCGTGCTGTGTGCAAGTTTTGAAACAGCGCTTTTTAATGGACAGAAATGAAATAATAATTTTACGAATTTTGCTTTGAATTTGCTTAGAATTATTCAACAACCGATGATTGATCGCTATGTTTATTTTGGTATTTTATTTGTTTTCAATCGAAATTCCATAAATAAGGTTATTAATTGTAAGGGAGGAAACCATATGCAGTATGTAGTCAAACCATATAATTATTTCCGTTAATTGACGCCAGCTAAAATTTTTGAATAACTCTTGGATCCCAAGTATCACACGCAAAATCTTCCAAATAGCTGCTTGATTAAGTATATTTCCAAATGATGTCCTTGAAGTTTCAGGCAAAACACACAGCATATACCTAGTGGCTTTTTAGTTTCTGAACTTTATAATATTTATTTTTGTTATCAGTGTAAGGTACAACGGAGCAAGTATGCGGAATGCGGGTAAATTAAAATGGAAGCTGTAATTAAGACCGTGTTTTTTTTCAACAAGGTAAGTAATCATTTAATGCAAAATAAGCGTAATTGTTTTGAAAAATCGATTCAATACTCGTTCTTTTCTTTGCATTATGTTCGTTGGAACAACAATTCAAAATGTCAACCTCGCAATATTTCGCTCCGTGCAACATGGTTCGTGAATACATCCGGATAAAATAAATATAGATACACCTGTTCGCAATGCCCATATGCGACGGCTGACCTCAACCTGTTCACGGGGCGAAACGGAGAAGATCATCATTTCAGCTTCGCCGTAAAGTAGGATAAGCTCGTGGTTCATTCATAATGGTCATAAGTACGCGTCACTCGAATGCCCTGAGTGCTTGCAAGCCCTTCTCGAGCTTGGTTCAAATTTCAAGACCGTAGAGAACCACCGGCATTTTAAGCGTTCTGTACATGACACATTTGGCGCGAATATAGATCTTTATTGACCGCAGTTTCTTATGAACCCCGTAATACACCCAACTTCCAAAGATGATGCGTCTTCGTAATTCACGACTAATTATTTTCAGCCGTTAGCAAGGATTCAAGGTAGACGAATTCCTCGACGACATCGAAGGTATCCCCGTCTATCGTACATTGCTACCCTGTCACGTTCGGTTCCGCCGACTAGCATGTATTTTGGTCTTTGGCGCATTCACCACCAGTTCAACTTTTGATGTCGCGTGTTTCAGGAAGGTGTATAGTTGTGCCTCCTTTTTAAATGTTCAGACGACTATGCGAAACAATTAAATTAAATGGATCTGTTGAAAATCGTACCAAGGCTGTTACATCCGGCTTTTCGCATTACACCTTCTAGTGCAATATTGAACAACAGACACGAAAGTTTAACACCTTGCGTAGTCCTCGACGGGATTCGAACTTTAGTGATTGTCCGAAATATTCACATAATTTTACACACAGTCCACCGTTGCCTTGATCGGTCTGGTAAACTTCCCGGGAAAAATGTTCTTCTTCTTCTGTACTTCCCTATAACTCAATCACTATTGGTGACAACGGAAAAATACGTAGGATATCACTGTGTAGGTGGCATTCAAAATGGAGATCGCTCGAAAGATTTCACACTCCCGTAGAAGAAGCATATGACATCATCCTCCCACTCCTCCAATAGCTGCCCAGTTTCCCGGATTCTGACTAAAAGACTATGCAAATAAGTTGCCAGCTTTTCCGGGTCCATCTTGATGAGTTCAGCTTCAACGCCATCCTTACCAGCTGCTTTATTGTTCTTGAGCTGTTGGTTGGCATCCTTAAATTTTCTCAAGATGGGGGCGGGTTGGCTTCCATTGTCCGCTAATCTGCCTTTTGGCAACGGCATTTCCTCTCCTCTCCGCACTCCGCTTTTTCTAGGCGGTGGCTTCTCTTGAGCGGGTCTATTGTCTCCGTTTCCGTCAATAACGTTCAGCGTTCTGCTGTGTCTCTTGCTACAACGTGACCTCCCACGCTGCGTCCTTATCCTCCAGAATCTGTCTACACTATTCGTCGATCCAATCATGCCATCGACCGACGTTGCTCTCCATCCACCACCCATCCAAGAGGGGACCCATCGAGCTCACCCTCTTCCGATGACGATGCCTCAAGAAGCAGCGTGTATGCAGTGTCCGTCGATTCCGTACATTGTTGTTGGCGGATATGTGGTTTTGGGCGCAGTTTAGCCATAACGGCGCCACAATATGCCCTAACGTCGATAATGCCGGAGAAGTGCCGTCCAATAATTAAAACGTGATCTATTTGTTATTCTGCCTGGCTGAAGGCTATTTTGGAAGTAGGGAAAAATGAATCTTCAGCTTGAGGGATGCTAAAGTTTTCCGCACGTCAAAAAATTTTTAAAGACTTCAGAATTTCTTGAAGTTCTTGTAATTATTATTTCGTCATGAACCAAGTCAACTTCAAGAAAAATCACTGGTGAACAGATGACTGGCTAGAGGAAGAAAAGGATGAAATGCAATGTCTCCGTGCGTCTATGCAGTTAATGAAAAACGAAGAACTGAATGTCAGCCAAGCGTCCGACAGCCGATCATCCAAAGCACTTAATTCCGGCAACCTTCACGAGAAATCCGGAAGATTGAAGATTTCGTTTGTGGACAATTATTTGCCTTCCTCGTACACGAAGATGTCATTTTCGAATATGAATTCGAATAGCTACTTCGAGGGAAACTTTCAAGTCGATGCTTCCCAGGACGAGATGAAGTCAGATGCAGAACTGGTAACCACCAGTTTTTGTAGTAGGAGCAGCAGGGATATGTAAACGGGTCCGTAAGTGCAATCCAAAACTTGGTAAGTTAAAAAAAAACTTTATTTACGTAAAACCAAAGAACACAAAACGTGAAATGAATACGCTGTTAGGATATAATTTGTTTTTCGGTAGCGTTGTGAATGTGTTCTTCCGGCTTGGCATCACCATAGCTATGACGGCTATATGTTTTAAATTGACGTCATAAAAATATGTCTATTAATGCTGTAATGCGACTAATAAAATAATCTATGAGGTTGTTCATGAGGTTTTTTAATTAGGACACCGAATCAAAACATATTGTCATTGCCATGGTTCAATAGACAGTTATATTACTATTTTTTCAGTATAATGTCTTCACTTATCTTTTGAAGACAAGTAGCTGCACCACGCACCGATTGCAATTTAACGGATGCGTGTTTCAGTCTCGGTAGTGAAATTATCCTCAGTGCTTTTACTCTTCAAGTCTGAATGTAACAATCATTTTTAATGGTTTATTTTTTACGTTATTTTCATCATATTTTCCCATAGCTCGTTTGTTTATTCAAACGAATGTTGACTTATATTTTCCTCAACACCAGCAAAATCAAATAGAAAATTCATTAAAATGAATCAGATTCGTTTGAAAGTATCGGTCGAGCGTAAACAAGAATATGGGTGATTTATTATATTTTGTTGAATACTCAATATACGTTCAAAAATTATTTTACTATTTTCTTTTATGTTTTTTCTTATATCATGTTTGAGCATCAAACAGGCAAGTTCATCGATGCACCCCTTGGCGAAATATGCGGCTGGTGGTTGTGCGTAGCCACCCATCTCCCAAGAGAAGGTTTTTCTCAATAACGGTGCCATTCCAAAATTGATTAGTCTACTACCAGCCAATGAACGGTTCGGACAGGGTCCAAATTACCGAGGAATTGTATCCAAAATATATGTTTAGTGTTTAAGTAAAATAAATGTAGTTTCTGTTAAATAAAGTGTTGTTTAATAAGCCAATGTAGTGTGATGTGTAATGTGCTGTGGACCTTAAGCAAATAAATATGTAACTGTGTAAAAGACGTGTTGAATTTGGACCAAAAGCCCGAGGAAACCAACCCAAAGCCCACGAATAGAATCCCAATCGGCCGCCCAAGATTGTGTTCACCTCAGCCCCAAGAATCCCCTTTGGAAAACCGCCAAATTATACAGTCCACTTCGGAGGTAAAGGACCAGCTCCCAAACATATCATGTTCATAATTTTTCATGATATTCATAATTTTTGCCAGGAATAATCTAGATAACGATTGCACCTAAGATAAATATGAAGCTATTGTAAGTATCTAATATGATATATTTTGATAGTCTTAGGGTTTCGTTTTTCTCTTTTCAGAGGGCGAGTGGAAAAGAAAAAAATCGTCCTCTCAAATTTGATTTTTATCATCTAATTTTGCATTTTCTTTTTAATATGTCATTTTTAATTATAGTACATTCATTGAATAATTGTGCATTGTGTTATTCACTAATATATTTCCCAATTCGCGAAAAATATAGTGCCGGAATGTAGTGGATTATTGGAGTGGTTTGGATCAAGACAAATCCGATTTACGAAGGTACATTTCACAATATATATATATTCATTCTGGCTTGCCTTTGCTTGCCATCTATTTTGACTATCTTCAAATCTTCCTTCTCATTGCCTATTTCAAATATTTATCTTTTGTCAACTATCTTCCTCGCGTTCCATTTCATTGAAGAGTGGTAGAAATGTTAGAACCTATTCAGCTTGGTAAGAAAATAGATCAGAGTGCGTTTTTATTAGATATGCAGATTGTTAGCGAGAATCAGAAGCTTTTGATGTGCTTGTGTGGTCAATATGTGAATAGATTTAATTAATCGCAATGCTGTACTTGAAAACATGCATCAGAAACGTTTATTTAGGAGTATCAAATTTTCTGTCGGAATTGAGTGAAAAAAGTAGATAATGTTTGTTTATTACATGAAAGACAAATGTACAGCATTCAGAGTTCACGTACAGTCGAAATTTATTTAGTAGGCAGAACGATCGGCCGATCATCACATAATTTGTTCTGCTTTGTGCGGTTAGCAGAACGATCGCCCGATCATCGAAATGTTGTTCTGCTTTGTGCAGGTGAGTAAATTAATTTAGAAAGTGAAGATTCAGTTCGCGTCAATAAGCAGAACGATCGGTCGGTCATCGAAAATGTTGTTCTGCTTTGTGCGGTTAGCAGAAAGATCGGCTGGTCATCGACAATCTTGTTCTGCTTAGTGCGGTCGGTATTTAAAGTAATTAGTGTTCGTTCGACTATGTTTTGAATTGGTCAAACTACACGCTATACACGGCATACCGTTTACCAAAACGAACCCTGCCACAATACCTACTCCATATATCCAACATCCCAGTGATTTCTCGTGGAAGTGCAGATGACTGGTCGGCTTCTATCAAAGCGAGTATCATGTTAACATTTTCCTACCTATTCCCTAATTGACCTGCATTCGGACACGGCCGGCGCTGGTATTGCTTATTTTTGGGTCACAAGTTCTTACACAGTTCTTTACTTGGTATTCATTGACTACGAAAAAGCTTTCGACCGTCTCAATCACGAGAATATGTGGGGCGCCTTCAGACGCAAAGGGAGTTCCTGAGAAAATCATCGGCCTCATCGAGGCACAGTACGAGGCCTTCTCGTGTAGAGTGCTGCACAATGGGGTCTTGTCCGACCCTATCCGGGTCGTAGCTGATGTGAGGCAAGGATGTATTCTATCACCGTTACTGTTCCTCATCGTAATCGATGAGATTCTGGTAGATGCGATTGATTGCGAACCAAACCGCGGGATGTTATGGCAGCCTATAACCATGGAGCACTAGAGTGATTCAAATTTTGACCCTTTCGCTCCCCTATGCTTAAACGATGGCATTTGCCATTTTAATAATCGTCCTAAATTTTTAGCTAATTTGGATGTAATTTGACTGAGCACAAGCAGTTTGAAGCTTGTATGAAAATTACTATGAAAACAGTAACTTTTGTGAAAAACCGTTCCCCATCATTGCCCATTAAACTCTAAAAATGTATGAATACGTTAGCAACATAGGAAATTTAACAAGGGAAAATATCGTCGTTGTTGCTAAACGATTTGATGCTGGCAACAAAAGTTATTAAGGAAATACTGAATTGTGGGAAATTCAATTTAACACGTAAAAGAATAACATCAATATCAATAATGAGCCTTTCTGTTTTCTTTATAATTTTGCTCACAAAAGTCAGATTGTTTCGCAACAACAACTGGCTTTCGGCTTAGGATCTATTCTATGATGGCGATGTGTTAAATATATTCAAATAGATTCTGGGCTGCTTCACGAAACGATCCTTTACATAAGTGGCAATTCTCATAGTAATTTTCATATAACTTTCAAACGGCACGTGCACATCCAAATTACATCCAAATCAGCTAAAAATTTGGGAGGACTATTAAACTAGCAAAAACAATCGTTTAAGCACAGGGGAGCGAAAAAGTCCAAATTTGAATCACTCTAATGGAGCACCTAAATGACTTCGAATTGGCGGATGATGTTGCACTCCTCGCGCAACGGCGCTCTGATATGCAGAGTAAGCTCAACGACCTTGCCGAGCGCTCCTCTTCGGCAGGTTTAGTCATCAACGTAAACAAAACCAAATCGTTGGATGTAAACACGGTGACTCCTTCCAGTTTCACAGTAGCCGGGCAACCAGTGGAGAATATTGAAAGCTTCCAATATCTTGGTAGCCAAATGGCGTCAGACGGCGGTACCAAGATCGACATAGACGCACGGATAAAGAAAGCAAGGGCTGCCTTTGCGAGTTTAAGAAATATCTGGAAAAACAGGCAGATAAGTGAACGCACCAAAATACGAATTTTCAACTCTAACGTGAAATCTGTGCTGTTATACGCTAGCGAAACATGGTGTGTATCAGTGGAGAACACTCAACGGCTGCAGGTGTTCATTAACAGATGCCTGCGGTATATAATTAGGGCCTGGTGGCCTCACAACTGGATCTGAAACAATGAGCTCCATCGTCGTTGTCACCAGAGGCCGATAGCAACAGAAATTCGGGATCGGAAGTGGGGCTGGGTCGGCCACACTCTACGTAGGGGCGGAAACGAAATCTGTAAACAAGCATTAGACTGGAACCCAGCGGGACATCGCAGCAGAGGCAGACCCAGAGGCTCATGGCGGCGAAGCCTCAATAAAGAAATAAAAGAAGTCGACCGAAATCTAACCTGGCAACAGGTTAAAGCGATAGCCGGGCAACGCTCAGGATGGAGATCTTTTATGTCGGCCCTTTGCACCACCGGAGGAGTACAGGATCCATAAGTAAGTAAGTAAGTAAGTTCTTACACATTGAAAATGATGTTAGTCCCAAACTTCATCTGTTGGTTCTCTGTGTAATTACAGCTGGCCTGGCAATAATGAAGTAGCAACCGTGGGCGGTCAATCATGCTCATGCTGGCTGAAAGCTATTTTGGAAGTAGGTGCAGGGAATGGCTATATTCTTGGAAGCGGCGAAATCAAATAGCCTTAGACTGTTTTCGTCGTTCAGAAGGCGCTGTACTTTCCAATAATCGGTCTATATTCCCCCTCTTGGCCAACCTAAGCGTTTGAATCGCCTATGAGGATTTTGAATTCGTGGCTTGGGCAGCTATCGTATTCACATTCGAGCTGCGCGTAGAATGCATCTTTGTCATCGTCAGTGCTTCCGGCATTGAGTTGAAAAATCAATCTTTGAATTACTGAAAGACAAAAAAAGACCCTATCATAATGAAATGAAGACAAATTAGCTTGTTTCTTATTTCTCAGAAAGATTCCTGTGTGGCAGTGAAATGGCACTTGGTGTTAATTTTTAAAAGACAATATCTAATTGATTTGAAAGCATCAAAGTAAGCTTGATATGAACAATAACGGAGAGCCATTAAAATATCAATCAAAGTAATCTTGGTACTTCGCCAGCAGTTAAAGGCATGTGGTCGGGGTTCAGCCAAACCGCACCAAGCGGCTTTTCGACTGACTTGTGATATTTTGTTCGTAAAAGGACAACGGAAATAGTTTCATATCAGTTTAAATGTACATTTGCAGTAGGACATCCTCAATTATCGGTTTGAGGGTGTAATATACGTGGCGCACCCTGCGCATTCGAAATCAAGCGATCGTCTATCGCTGTCAATCATCGTGCGCAATCGTGCGATGTTCATCCAATGTACGCTTACCTGAAAATAGAAAATAAAATCAATGATCAGTTGGTTCTGAGACTTCGAACTGGAAAAACCCAAAACTAAAACTAAGCCTAAATATTTGCTATCACGGTCTTATATACTTATATATATTAAAAAAAGGAGATATTAAAGAGGGATACCGACCCTGTTGTCAGTTGTCAGTGTCAACAAATTAAAAAATTCGTTTAGTTCTCTATTGCCATTCAAATTCAAAGGTGTTCTGTACGTTTGTATATTACTACAAGAACTCAATGTAATTCAGCAGACCGTAGTCTTGTTTCTATTTCTATCAGAATTCAAGGTTATATTATGCTACTGTGTCGAACTATCTTAAAGTAAGATTTTCATTTAATACTAATATTCAGCTTAAGAAAATCACTAATTTTAAGAAAATTTTGCATGTCACTTTCACTCGCTTGTATCGCACGTTTTCTCTCCTCTTTGACATTCTACTTGGCATCCTTCTGGTTCGAACTTCGAAAGAGAACCATGATTCGATCGTATGAGAGCGCCCTAGTGAGTTGCGCCGACCGAGGGGTCGTGACAATCCCCCCCGGGTAAGCCAGAAACCTGGCCTACCTGTTCTTCGCGACGAACATCTAGTACAGCGATCTTCGTTGCAGGGCGCTCGTAGATGCCGGTCGAAGTTTGAATTACAGCTGACCTTACTTGATTGTCCTTTCCGCGTTTTACTCCAATAACACGACCCTTAGGCCAGCAGTTACGAGGAAGTGCTGGATCTACTATCAACACTATATCGTTTTCCTCTATCGCCTTTACGTTGTTGAACCACTTAGTTCTCCTGGTTATATCTGGTAAATAGTCACGCAACCATTGTTGCCAAAATATGTTGGCTTCTACCTGTGACGCTCGCCAAGCTCGCCGTAATACTACTTCGCCATCACTCAAGCCAATAGCAGGTTTAAGACCACTAGATGAGCCCAAAATAAAGTGGTTGGGTGTTAGGACAGGTGCCTCTGGATCATCAATCGGAACGTGTGTCAAGGGACGAGAATTGACTACATTTTCGATTTCTATTAGACAATTTCGTAGCATTTCATCAGTTGGACATCGTGGTAGTTTCATCCGTTGCAGATTTTTCTTCACTGTTTGCACGAGCCTCTCCCAGGCTCCTCCCATGTGTGGAGATGCTGGTGGTAGGAACTTCCACTCCGTTTGTTGGCTGATTATCTCCTGCATAATCTTTTCTTGGTCCAGTTCCTTGATAGCTTCCGCTAATTCTTTGTTTGCCGCTATAAAATTTGTGCCTCTATCGCTAATGATTTGAATAGGTACCCCCCGTCTTGCCATGAAATTCCTCAGTGCCATTATACATGAATCTGCGTTTAACGAGTGTGCGATTTCTAGGTGTATTGCCCTCACAGTCAAACACGTTATTAATACTCCCCAACGCTTCTCATGCCTTCGACCCACCAGCACATTGAACGGTCCGAAATAGTCAATACCAATATATGTAAAAGGTCTTGCGAATGCCGCCAACCTAGCCTTTGGTAAGTCTGCCATTGGAGGAGGATTTGGAGAAGCCCGTTGATTCTTGCATACCTGGCAGTTTACTCTGATTTTCTTATACAATCCTCGCAATTTCGGAATTCGGAATGTTTGGCGAAGCTCGTTAAGGACGGTTTCGTGATTTTGATGATGATATCGCTGGTGATAGTCTTCTATTATTAGCTTTGTGATGTAGTGATCTTTTGGAAGGATAATCGGATTTTGAGCATCTGTTGTCGCATGATCACATGCTCCGATCCTGCCGTGCATTCTCATTACAAAGTTCTTATCAAGAAAAGGGTTTAAGTTGAATATGGGACTGGTTTTGGAACATTTTTCCTCCTGATTCTGTTTGTGCAAGTAGACATATTTCATCCGAATACGAAGTGTTTTGCGCTTGTCTGAATAATAGGATCGATGCTTGTTGCAAATCTTCAGAAAAGAGGGGTCCTGTTTTCGGCTTGCCTCCTTTAACTTTACTCCGTAGAATAGTAACAAATCTGATAACTGTTGCTGCTGTTCGTAACAGACGTTTCAAGATGAGAATCGTTCCACGTGAAAAAGTGATTCCATTGCTGTTCCGTGATACAGCAGACTTGCCCGGAGTTCTTCTTTGGTACCGTCAGAAATTAATGGCTCCGAAGGCCAAGTGTCGCTTGACTGCCACAAAACTCAGGTCCTCTAAACCATCGACTGCTGCAGTTGAGATTTGGATTTCGCGACCACTTTGTCGCTTCATCAGCAACGTTATTCCTCGAGCTGATCCACTTCCAATTGCGTATTTCAGTGGTTTCTAATATCTCGCTTACTCGCCAGCCTACGAATGGCGAATACCTGCGGTGGTCTGATCGCAGCCAGCACAGTACGTCGCGAGCATCGGTCCAATAGAAATGTTGGTGGATTTGGAAAGATAATGCTTTAGATATTGTATTGGCCAGCCTTGCACCGATGACAGCACTCTGCAGCTCCAATCTTGGTATGGAAACAAATTTCAGTGGGGCTACACGTGATTTCGCTCCGACTATAGAGCATTCAACAACACTCCCTTGTTGAAATCGGAGATACACCACTGCAGCGTATCCCAGCTCGCTGGCATCTACAAAGGTGTGCATCTGAATAAGAGTATTTGGACCTATTGCGGTCAATGAACGGTAACATCGAGGGATGCTGACGTCTTCCACTTTTGGGAGAATACGTAACCATAATTCCCACTTATCTTGTAAATTGTCGGGAATTTCATCATCCCAGTCGATGGAAGCACGCCAAATTTCTTGGAAGAGAACTTTGAGGAAGATGAGCAGGTTTGATAACAAACCAAGAGGATCGAATATAGACATTAGCGTGCGCAGAAATTCTCTTTTTGTGGGTTTACGCTCGCCCGCCAGCAGTTCAGCAGCATGTTTAGATGATAGCTTGTAGGTGAAGTTGTCCGACTTTGTGCACCACCACATCCCAAGCACTTTTTCTGTGCCCAATTCTGAACCGACATTCAGACTCTTCAAGCTTGCTTCCCTTTGATTAAGCGTGTGGAGAACGGTTGACGAGTTAGACAACCAATTACGGATTTCAAACCCTGCTTGAGCGTGAATAAACCGAACCTCTTTCGCGAGCTGTATGGCTTCTTCCTCTGTTTCCACGCTATCCAGCATATCATCAACATAATGTCTGTTTACAATAGATTCTACTGCTCTAGGATGTTTTGCCGCATGTTTCTCCGCATTCATGTTCTTTATATATTGCGCACAGCTAGGTGAACAACAAGCTCCGAAGGTCATCACTTGGGTGACGAAGGTGCTGGGCAATTCATCTGTTTGATTTTCTTTCCACAAAATCAGCTGGCAGTATTGGTCCTTTTTTGCAATCAACACCTGCAAAAACATCTCTCTGATGTCTCCGCTGATTCCTACTTTATTTTCTCGGAACTTATACAAAACTTCGTTCAAAGGGACGACTTGATCGGGCCCCTTCATCAACATAGAGTTCAGAGATATACCATTTGTTTTTGCAGCCCAATCCCACACGATACGTGTCTTTCCCGGTTTGTTTGGGTTGAATACCGGAAACATGGGAATGTACCACACACGTTGCTTTTTCATATCATTTTCTTCACCTTCAGTTAGCTTCCTTATATATCCCATTCGTTGAAAGTTGTCTATCTTAGCTCGTACCTCAGCAGCTAATTCGGGATCTTTTCGCATTCTAGTTTCTAGGCAGTGATAACGCTTTAGTGCAACAGGTTTACTGTTCGGCAAACGGAAATCATCATATTTCCAAAGAAGCGGTGTTTCGTAATGCCCGGTGTTTGTCTGGGTTATCGTTGACAAAATCTGCAGCGCTCTCTCGTTATCCTTTGATAATAATGGCTTTTCGGGTTTCAAAATACCTAGTCCCTCCAATGAGAAGTACTCCCGCATCGCTTGGCCTAAATTGTAGGAAGAGTCTCCATTACAGGAGCATGTATCTATACTGTGGTATCCGAGAAACGCATCATTTTCCTCTGATCCTCCATGAATCACCCATCCTAGTCGTGTTTTCGATGCAATAGGCTCATACATCTGTCCCTCTCTTCCTTTAATAGGATAACTAAGATTCGCGTTGTTTATGCCTATAAGAAGGCGTGGCTGCACATCCTGGTATGAGGCAATAGGAATTCCACGTAAATGTTGATATTTCTCCTCTAATTCTTGCATGTTGACTGTTTGATGGAAAAGTTCCAGACTTGATACCGTGTGAACTCCTCGAATGGTGCAGATCTTATGATTCTCCTCAATGCCTGAAATTTGCAAGGAGATGTTCCTTGATTCATTTTCCATCCGACATTTATTCGCTGTCCATTTGAGACACAAAGGCTCGTGCAGTCCTTCGATGTTGAGCTCGGTCGCCAGCGCAGCGTCAATGAACGAAAGGGAGGATCCATCGTCAAGGAAAGCGAACGTATTCAAACGCTTCTTCGGTCCGTATAATATCACAGGAACAACGCGAAATAGCACCTTATTAGTGGCCTTATGATGGATGTTGCATTCGCTTTCGGTTATATTTGGATTCACTCCTGTCATGTTCGCATCCTTTGGTGCACAATCAGATTCGTTCCTGGTGCTAGGTTCCATTATAACATCCCGTTGGCTGTTGTGTAGGAGACGATGGTGTTTGAACTCACACCCATTTTTTCCGCATATTTGCTGAGACCTGCATGGTCCATTGTGCTTTTTCAGGCATTTCCTACATAGCCCTAATTCCTTGAGAGTAGCCCATTTTGAATTGTAGCTAAGTTCTACGAAACTTCTACATTTTTCGACGCTGGTGCAACTTCCCTTGCACACCGAACAGGAAATGTGTGATTGTTTGTGCGGAACTGGAATCGATGGTTGAGACAACTGTATTTCGTCAATATCTTCCGAATGAGTGTTTACGAAAACCGGGTTGTTTTTAGAAGTTCTGTAACTTTTTGTTTCGCTTGGCAGAGCAGCTAGCGGGCAAATTGTCTCTGCGAGTTCATACAGCCAAACAGAAAACGTGGAAAGATTAGTGCACGGTACGTTCCGCCTGTGTCTTGCCCAATCGAATTTGATAGATGATGGAAGTTTGTCTACCAATTCACGTAGTAGGGCTACGTTATATGTGTATTCATCTAACTGGCAAGCTTCAATGGTCGCGCACAAATTTTGCACAGCTAGCGCATACTCGATAATTGTATCCAGTTTATCGATTTTAGGTGCGGGAGTAGAGCTGATTTTTGCCATCAAATTGTGTATGATGACCTCTGGATTGCCGAATCGCATTTTTAGTGTCGAGATGATTTGAGAAACATTAGAAGGATGCATCAGCAAACATTTTACTGCTTCGTGTGCCTTACCCTTAAGGCATTTCTGTAGACGCACCAGATTCTCCTCCGGTGTGTATCCGCACATGTTGGTGGTGGTCATGAAAGAAGACAAAAACAAAGGCCACTCCTCGGGTGTTCCACTGAATGCCGGAAGTTCTCGTGATACAGCTTGACGTGCTACAACTTGACTGTGTGTTAAATTGTTGGCAGAATCTTCTGCCATATGAGCTGATGAATCCTCTTCGCGAATCCTTAACCGTCTAAACTCCGGAACAATTGGTCGATTCAATCGGATGGATGGTTCAGTTTGATAGATATTGTTGATAGTTCTTGGATTATGTTGTGTGATACTGCGTTGTCTTGAGATGGTCGGGTTTGCTATGGCGGGTTCTGCCGGATGTTTTACAGCTACTTGGTCAATGTTCCTCTCGTCGTTTATCCAGTTGTTTATCCTTTCGCCAGCTTCTTCTTCTTCTTCTTCGAGGTCAGCCACTGACGATGTTTCACTGGCAATTTCCATCAGTAGATTGTATCGCTTATGGATGTATTCGAGCTTTTTCGCATCCTGCTGTTCTTGTATCTTTCTCTCTTCGTCTAGCATTTGTAACTCCAACTGCAACTGTTTTCGCTTGATTGACATCTTCGACGCTCCAGAACGGTGACTCACGGTGTCCTCGGAATCCTGCTTCGCGTTGATTCGAGCTTGTGCGTTTGTCATTTGTAGTGGATTGTTAGAAATTTGTCTACTTAATGGCAAAGCAGCGGGTATTATGGTACTGGACGCAAGGGGTACATTAATCGATGAAATTGGCTGGTGGATACTTGTTGATACTGTTACACACTGGCTTGACGTTACGGGAAACATATTAACCGATGATGTTTGCAGCGTACGGGTTTGCACAAATGTAGTAGGTGGCATGAGTGTATTCATATTCGATGTACAGGGAATACCACCAACTGCACTAAATGGGATAAACGTGTGAGGGACAAGATTGGCACTGAGGGGTGGAAACATAATGTTTGATGGGACATGCTCTAACACAGATTCGTTATTGCTGGTTTGTGTAGGGCATGTTTGCAAGGCAGGCACATTTCTCGTTATTTGAGGAACGACATTCAATGGGGCTGATGTAATCCTGACTGTAGGATTGGTGGACGCGTAGGTACTTACAGATGTTTGTGACACCGACACGTGTCAACAAATTAAAAAATTCGTTTAGTTCTCTATTGCCATTCAAATTCAAAGGTGTTCTGTACGTTTGTATATTACTACAAGAACTCAATGTAATTCAGCAGACCGTAGTCTTGTTTCTATTTCTATCAGAATTCAAGGTTATATTATGCTACTGTGTCGAACTATCTTAAAGTAAGATTTTCATTTAATACTAATATTCAGCTTAAGAAAATCACTAATTTTAAGAAAATTTTGCATGTCACTTTCACTCGCTTGTATCGCACGTTTTCTCTCCTCTTTGACATTCTACTTGGCATCCTTCTGGTTCGAACTTCGAAAGAGAACCATGATTCGATCGTATGAGAGCGCCCTAGTGAGTTGCGCCGACCGAGGGGTCGTGACACACCCAATTTTGAGTTCAGGCAATAAACTCATAATTGGCTTCCCGTATTAAACTGGCGTCGTTGGATTGTTTCGCTTATTTGTTTTTGACAACAGAAGAAAGAGTGGATGAAAGAGATGAGAAAAAAATAACTCTAAAGTAAGTTTAAAAAACTCAACGCTGGGTACTTTTTTTCTTCCGTGTACAATTACCATCAGCATTCCAGAAGGATTCTCATCAGATTCCGAGAAGCATTTCCATTGGAAACTCTAAGGAATTCATTCCAGAATCATCGAAGTATTCCAACCGGAATCCAGAAGAATTCACACTGGATTCCTTTCGACTTTGCTTAAGAATTCCTTGCCGATTTGTTTCAGAATACTTCGATGATTTGCTTCGGAATCCCTTGAATATTTAATTCGGAGTCTCTCGACGTTTTGCCTCGGAATCCCTCAATGATTTCCTGCGAAATCCCTCGACGAATTGCTTCGGAATCATTCGACGATTCGCTTCAGAATGCCTCGACCGTTTGCTTCGGAATTCGGACTCTTTTGACGATTTACTTCGGAATCCTTCGAGGAATTGCTTCGGAACCCTTCGCTTTGCTTCTACATGCCTGGAACATTGCCTATGAAATTACTGGAACATATACGTTGGAATTCCTGGAGCATTTTCAACCGAATCTCTGGAACAGTCCCGTTGGAGCTCCTGCAACATTCCCGTCGGAATTCCTGGAGGATTCCATTCGGAATCTCTAGAAGATTCTAATTGGAATCCCTGAAATATTTCCGTCGGATTCATTCCCGAAACATTTTTTTTTTTTTTGCGGCCCGCCACTCACCCCCACACCAAAGAGCTCGAGATTTCTCTGAGCTCCCTGGTAATGGTCGCATCTAGGTAATTGCCATTAGCAAACATGTTGATATTTATAATACAAAAAAAAACAAAACTTATGGTGGGAGGTGTGACGATACTAAAAAAAGAAACTAAACATTAAAACATTGGAATCCAGTGGAAATTAACTTTCCTTTTAAGGATTCAAAAGTGATTTAAAAGGACAAAAGATATGTGTATATTTATATATTATAGTTACAAAAAGAAGAAAAACTAATAAACCAAAAATGATAAATATGATATGTGTCAGATTAAAAAATCCTTAATTTTACCTTTGTAATATTCTTTTCAGTGGATTTTAAATGTGGTGCGGTTATCGATCTGTTTCAAGTAAGTTGGAAGCGAGTTATATTTGAGCGGACCGAAATAAGATAATTTTGTTTGACCAAGATTCGTTCGAGCTCTAGATTGTAATAAATTGTTGGCTTGTCTAGTAGCATGACCATGATTAACAATTCCAAATTCAAAATTATGGTGAAGATTTTGATTTTTAAGTATATCATATACGAGTAGAGATGACTGTATTTCGCATAAGCACCGTATGGGTAACGCACTATGCATTGTGGTAGAGTAGAGATTGAGCGTAGGATATAACAACGGTAAGTTAAAAATTATTTTGAGGCAGCGATTTTGTAGTACTTGGAGTTTTCTTAGCTTAGACTTACATGCATGTCCCCATGCAATTATCAGATACTGAAACAGCGAATGTACACAAGCATAGTAAAACTTCAGAAGAGCCTGTCGAGGTACAAACGAGCTGACACGATATATCATTCCACACATAGAGGCAACCTTACTTTCTATACTTTTTATGTGACAGTCCCATGATAATGTCGAATCCAGCATAAGGCCAAGATATTTCATCGAGGATACTTCTTCAATAATATATGAGTTTGTAATGGGATGTCTATGGCTTTCAAGTTTCTTGCGAGGACTATGGAACAACATATATTTTATTTTAGATAAATTTATAGAAAGTAAGTTGGAATTGAAATAGTTTACTAATATTTTTAAATCATGTTCTATATGGGAAATTATACATTCAGTATCCGAATGTGGATAAAAGATAGCGGTATCGTCCGCAAACAATCTTGGTACTCCAAATAATGCCAAATTACCTAACACACACACAAACACACTTCGATACTGTGGGCTACAACAGAAAGCACGTGCTTGAGAAAAGAGAATATGGTGGTTGGACCGGATCTATCATACTGATTAGAAATCGACATAGGTTTTAGGCTGACTTAACAAATATTTGTCATCATAACAAACAGTGTACGGAGGGCTTGAGATAACTTAATGAGGTGGTAAAATGTTCCAAGATTCGAGGACCTTTGACGTCAGCTACGATCGTGTGTGACAACTGTAAGCAGCCAGGACAGGACAGGACAGCCGATCGTGTGTGACAACTGTAACCAGCCTATCCCAAAGATGAGAATGAATACAATAGGAATTGTGGATGCTTAGACTTAGACAAACAGACCGACATATACTGATCAATACTTGAAAGCTTTATTCGATACCGGAAGTCCTGTTTCTCTAATACACCTAACTTTTACGAAACAATTGAAAATTGAACATAATATTCACAAAAAAAAAACTCTACAAGGGTATCGGAGGAACACTTGTTACTTTTTAAGATATATTTCGTGCTAATGTTGAAATTTAAAACATTTGCTTTAGGACTAATTTTTAGGTCATTCCTGATTTGACGATGTCTTCATACGATGCTTTTATTGGAAGAGATATTATCATTGAACCAGATGTTCAAACAATTATCGAGAGAAACCACGTCCAAATTTCTCGAGACCCTCTGACAGAAAATGTAATGGTTGGAAATTTTTCAAATGCAAAACCTATGGAATTGTTCAACGAATCCAAAATAAAGGATAATATTGGAAATATAAGTAGTGATAAATCTGAAATATTCTATGATATTTTGAAATGCTCTATGATATTATTTTTTTACTGATTTTATTTGCTAAATTATCTAATACATGCATTCATCTCTTAGACTAGGTGTTCCTTGTTTTATTAACACTATCATCCTTATTTGCTATGTTACATTTTTAGTTATTATTAATACATTCCAATTGCCTCTGGCAGTTAAGATTTTTCCTCTAGTTGAATTTAACCAGAAACTTAACCTAATTCATACTAAGGGTACAAGGACCTAATCGTTGCAATAGAAGATTGCAACGATTTTTCTCTAAAATTGGAAATTATTGTTTTGGACATTTGTTGCTATGTCTCAATATTAGAAATTCTATGAAGTTCATTGGTACTATACCACGGAGGCAACTTCAGAATCATTTTCAAAATTTTATTTTGAATCCTCTGAAGTGCCTTCTTTTTGGTATTGCAGCAATCAGTCCATATTGGCACAGCTGGTCTAAAATGGCTGATCTAAAAATTTGTTTGTAAATCATTTGTTCCATGAGCATGAGCATGAGAGCATGAGCATGAGATGACCGTACAATTCGTAGTTGCTACTCCGTGATTGACCTGAACTAGCGGAATTGCACAGGGAACCAACAGATGGGACTTGGGATTAGAACTCCATCCTCAATGTACACGTACCGAAAGCTCAACTTTTAATGGGTCAATAACGGCGCCGGCCACGTCCTTACGATCATCTAGGGAAGGGAAGGAATGTTAGTGTAACAACCGTTGTTTTAGAGACCGACGAATCGTCTGCATCTCTACGGTTGTTACGGGAAGGAGTATTGTAATTAGGGAAAGGAAGTGTCATTACTTAGATCAGGATTCACCTTGGTAAGTGATGTAATCCAAGTAACTAGCATGTTAATGTTGACGCGAGAACAAAGTATAGATCGGTTACAACGTATTTTGTTGTGTTCTTGTAACGTAAGGGCAGATAATCAATCGCTCCGGTAGCGCTATTGCTAATTAATCTTTTAACTGTCCGCGATAATCAGTTATCGTGATTGTTTTATATTCATCTAAAGCGAGGAAAAATTATCAATATCTTAGCGATAACTAAATCTATACTAGAGCAATTATTTCACGAAGCTCGAACAATTTTTTATTTCGAATGTCAGAAAATTTGCATTTCGGATCTTGGACAGTTTTTGCATATTAACACGAACCATTTGCATTTCAGTACCGTCATATGGGGGAAGATGATCATTTGATGTGTCAGTCAAAAGTGCCTAATTTTTTCATGAAATGGTGGTCTAGTAGATCAAAAATTATAATCTGTTTAAATAATGTTACCGCTAGGTAGAAAATCCGAGTTTTTCGATTATAATTCTGAAAGTGTAGTTCGTGAAAGAAAGACAAAAATAGTTATAAATGACGCTATTTTCGACTTCTTCACGTGGAAAATTCAACATTTATTCAAAAAATCTAGTGTATCTTGACGGGTAGGTCATAATGATTTCATGTTTATGAGGTTTCATCACCGCGAGAAACTTATTGATTGATTTTCATTGGCTTTTATCGGTGAGATCGAACTACCTAAGCTCAAAGTGGAAGGGAGCATGTTTGTAAAGCACGATGAAGCACAGAATTGAAAGTTATCGCAAGCGAGCGACAAGTATGAAATTGAATAGAAGTTGAAACGTAAGCAGAGGGCCATTGAAGATCAACACGAAATTTGGGCTTAGGTAGTTCGATCTCACCGATAAAAGCCAATGAAAATCAATCAATACATAATGATTTTAGTAGAGTTGTCTTGATCAACTTCACCCCGAACCAGATTACTCATAAAATTTGTGATAATTTAATTTATTTTATTAAATGCGAACGCATTTCAGGAAACTGAATATGTTGATTATTACAACGTATAGCAGTACATTTTTGAAAATATTTGTTTCGATTTAAAATTTAAACACACATTGTTATTGCATGTTTTGTCTTAAAAGTGACCATTTTCCCCCAGATGACGGTACTTGAATATATTGATCTCGGAGTACGAACGAAACGCGGATAACACTTATAGGAACTTAGAGAATTTGTACCTCGCATATCGGATTGCAGTCTTTTAATTCTACAAAAAAAATTACACGATATCCAATATACAAGATCATCTCGAAGAATGAAAGGCAAATGTGGCTATCATCCATTTATTGACTTACACTGAGAATTCTGGTATGATATTAAATGTATAATATCAAACAAAGAAAAAACGTGTACTCATGGCTTATGATCCTGCAGAAGAAAAAAACAGAATCGGCAGTCATATAAATATCAAACTCGTCAAAAAATATATGTATGAATTATAGAGACCCCAACATTTTCGTGTTCGTTCCTCGTTAGACAATCGGAAACAGTTGCAACACCGAACGATATTAGGGATGCCAGGTGATATTTTCGAATGTCTTCACAGTCGCGTAAAAATGTCTTTAAATGTCTTTAACATTAAAATTCATCAGCGAAAAATAGAACGAATTTTTCTTTGAGCCAAGATCTTTCTAAAATTCCTATATAGCCATAATCGTTACACATAGATAAGTAGGGTGATTCATTCCGATGCCCTACACTGCAATAAAAAAGGTTTCACATAGAAGACACTAAAGTATTCTCCTTTGACTATAAACTACTCAATTATGACTCCAAAATCCGGCCTTTTGTGGGATAACGGTTTCACGCACAAAGAGGTACAAATATTATGTGCAACTATGTTCCACAAATGATTAATTTATATGAATAGCAACGGGAAAATGTGTAAAAATTTTGCTTTTATGCATCTAATCCTACTACCCCCGCAAAAAAGCACACTTTCAGTCTTCCGTCCATAATAATCGTGTTGAAATGAGGAAATGGAGAGGATTTAAAAATGGTAGATTTCCAGTATTCTATAATCTATAAAATCAACTAAAAGGCAAATCAAATAAAAGAAATCACTTAGCTGGAAAATGCCAGTTCTCGGAGAGTAGTGGGTAGAACTTGTGGATCCGTTGTTGATTATAATGGAGATCCACCGTCGTACTTTGTCATGCCCCATCCTTTTCTTCATGATATTCTTCGTTTTTGTAGGTTTTCGTTATCTAGGATGTAGCATGAATCTCTCATTCTTGATCCACATCGTCGTTGGGTCTCTTGATAAACGTCACACCAATCCATTGCTTCATTGCATTTCACCTGAAATCTACGATACTTGACATCGGATGTCAAAACTTTTGCTCTTTTAAAATTTAATGAAAAAACGACAGCACCTTTGTCTGTAAATCATTTGTTCCTAAGACAAAGTTTTGATTTTCTATTTATGGATATAGACACAGAAGCAGAAGTCCTAAATATTTAGCTTCGCTAGATCAATTAATTGGAATCCCATTCATAGTGACAATATGTCTGCTAGAAGGTTTCAAATAAGAAGCTCTCGGCTTATGTGGGAAAATTATAAGCTGAGTTTTGAAAGCATTCGGGGAAATTTTCCATTTTTGCTTCGCCCTTTGGCTGAAAGGCCCGTGTCATATGCAAACAAAGATTTTTGACACCCTGGTGGTAAATCAGGTAAGTCAGAAGTAAAAATGTTATACAATATGGGCCCCATGCTGCCTTGGGGTACACCTGCTCTTACAGGTAATCTATCAGATTTAGAATTCTGATAGTTTATCTGCAGTGAGCGATCTGATAAATAATTTTGGATCAGTTTAATAAAGTATAGAGGAAAATTAAAACTCATCAGTTTTACAATCAAACCTTCATACCAAACACAGTCAAATGTTTTCTCTATATCAAGAAGAGCAACTCCAATCGAATATCCTTCAGATTTGTTGAGCCGAATTAAATTCGTAACTCTTAATAACTGATGAATGGTTGAATGCCCAGAGCGAAAACCAAATTGCTCGTCAGCAAAAATAGAATTGTCGTTAATATGAACCATCATTCTATTTAAAATAATCTTTTCAAGTGGTTTGCTTATTGAAGAAAGCAAACTGATTGGGCGATAACTAGAAGCCTCAGCTGGATTTTTGTCCGTTTTCAAAATTGAAACAACTTTGGCGTTTTTCCATTTATCTGGAAAGTATGCCAATTGAAAACATTTGTTAAATAATTAACCAAAAAGGATAAAGAGATCTCAGGAAGTTTTTTTGATAAGTATGTAGAAAATACCATCCTCACCCGGTGCTTTCATATTTTTAAATTTTCTAATAATAGATCTCACTTCATCCAAATTAGTTCCCAACAAAGGGCCAAAAACATTATCTTGATTGAGAATGTCTTCGAAGCTCTGTGTAACCTGATCCTCAATTGGACTAGTGAGACCTAGACTAAAATTATGGGCACTCTCAAACTGTTGGGCTTGTTTTTGAGCCTTTTCACCAATTTAAAAAAAAAAATATTTCCCTCTTTAAGCGCTGGAATTGGCCTTTGAGGTTTTTTAAGAATTTTCGTTAATTTACAAAAGGGTTTCAAACTGGTATCCAACTTCGAGACTTTATTCTCAAAGTTGGTATTTCTCAGAATAGCGAAACGTTTTTTAATTTCATTTTGCAAATCTCGCCAAATAACTTTCAAGGCGGGATCCCGAGTTCTTTGGTATTGTCTTCGCCTAATATTTTCAAGACGGATCAGTAGCTGAAGATCGTCGTCAATAATAATGGAGTTGACTTTAATTCCACATTTAGGAATTGCAATGTCTCTGGCTTCGACAATTAAATTTGTCAAAGATACGAGAGCATTATCAATATCAATTTTGGTATCGAGTATATATTGGTATATTTGATGGTAATATCACCATCAAAATTCCTATCGATATACGTTTTATATGAATCCCAATCAGCTCTATGATATTTGAAAGTAGAGTTGACTTGATTAATGTTAGCTTCTTGTGAGATTTCAAACATCACAGGAAGGTCAATCAGAGTCGAAGTCAGCATAAGTTACCAATTGGCCAAACAGCTGACTTGAATCCGTTAAAACAAAATCAATTGTAGAAGGATTTCAACTAGAAGAAAAACAAGTTGGTCCATTGGGATATTGAATAGTATAATATCCTGCTGAACAATCTTAAAATAAAATTAGATCCATTAAAACGAAGTCCAATAACAATTTTTTGAGTAAATTTGATACCAACCTGAACAGTTTCAGTTTTGGTATTTGCTTTGAACATTGCATCAATCATGTGATGCAATTGTTCATTTAGAAAATCAAAATCGGAAGCAGACATGCTACCTGAGTCGTCAGAATGAACGTTATTTTCCGTTGACGAATGGATATGAAAATCATTCATCGTCTATAAATTTTCTGAAGCGAAATTTTGCCTGCCTGCAGCGATGCTTGCATAGGCAGGCACGTTTGAAAAATTAGAATTCGACGAACTGCTCGTTACCCGGTGAGAAATAGGAGCAAAATTTGTTCGTTGATTGTGGTGGGTATGAATTGCTCGACTTGCCGCACAATTGGTCCCACCACAAATCATGCATTTAGCATCCATGTGGCAATGTTTAGTTTCGTGACCCCACTTGGAAATTTCCCCCAGGCCTGCGGAAATGTTCCTATGTAACACGGACATGGGACATAACATAATAAAGGCCTTTTCCAAACTATTCATATTATTTAGTTCACATTTGTTAAAGTGAACTTAAAAAACAATACCAGAGTCATCACTGGGGAGACCTTTCAAGACGACTTTGAACAATCGCTCAGTTTTGTCGTCGTATGTGAAGAATTTATGGCGCTTCTCAGTTAAATACTGAAGAATCCCGGCAAAACGCGGCAGTCACCCTTCCTGGCAATCTGAAATGAAACCTTGATCCCCTAAAGGTTACTCAAAATCTCATTCCTAAAGCCTGTAAACTCGGCAACAGATACCACAATTGGCGGAATCCTTTGCTTTTTCGCATGAATCGAATCACCTGGGCTAGAGTTAGATTCGATTTGCTCAATTTCCTCATGAATCAAATCGAACTGATTGCTTCGATTGTTCGATAGGAGAAGAATTATTTTCAATGTTAGAGTTTGAAAGAATATCTCAAGTCTCCAGCTTCCTTCTATTTTTCCGCGCTTTGGCAGGACGGTCTTGAAACCTTGTTTCTTAGAAGGAAGTGGAGAATTCAGAGACTCCCCCTTCCTCTTGTTTTTATTAATGCTCATTGCTGAGCGTGGAGACGTGACCTTCTAAGAGGTTTTTTCCCAGAACGCTGTCCCTGCAAGATTACCACCGCTTATCGGAATTTTACTTCCGCAAACGGGTCCAACGTAAAACGAAGGCACGGGTCCAAGCAAAGATTGTAACGGTATCAGTAGGTACGAATAGCGCTGAGAAGCACTGCTGAAATAGAAATATCTTCGGAAAGAATTAAAAACTTCCTTCAGTAAAGAGAGAAAAGAACCGCACAGCACGAAAGCACGATGCGGTCTGTCTATCATTCTGCATGTTTTTGCATTAATTCGAAGACCACTTTATCACTTTATTGATAATGTGGTCTTTGATTGATTACTATGCATTGCAACCATTTTTGAAAAAAAAATCGGGTTAAATTTAGGGGAGTTTTTAATAATCACGAAATGCAATGTCCGATCGGGCCAATTTTCAATAGCAATACAAATAAGTACTATATTTCACCATAGTGAAGAAAATAAGTGCCCAAAAAAATCACTTTTGTACATGCAGTCAAATAATTCGGAATATCTCCTTTGTTCGGCGGACCAAACATGGTGAACCAGTTTTCCAAAACTTGACTAATTCACATGTGGGACACACCCAAAAGTAAGGAAATCAGTTGATAAAATTTTGACTGTCCCAAATATTTTGTCTGTACATGTGTAAGTTCTTCTTCTTCTTCTTCTTATTGGCATTACATCCCCACACTGGGACAGAGCCACCTCGCAGCTTAGTGTTCATTAAACACTTCCACAGTTATTAACTGCGAGGTTTCTAAGCCAGGTTACCATTTTTGAATTCGTATATCATGAGGCTAGCACGATGATACTTTTATGCCCAGGGAAGTCGAGACAATTTCTAATCCGAAAATTGCCTAGACCGGCACTGGAAATCGAACCCAGCCACCCTCAGCATGGTCTTGCTTTGTAGCCGCGCGTCCTACCGCACGGCTAAGGAGGGCCCCAAATGTGTTTAAGTATGTTTAAACATATTTAAGTAAACAATTCGTTTTCGACGATTTTACTAAGCCTGGTTGTACAAAGTACATTCATTGCATATTTATATTTGGATTTCAACACGTCTCACTTTTCAGATGGTCAATAATTTACAGGGCATGGTGATATTCTCCAATATTAAGTCAAATAACTACTGCCAGGGATTATATAATCTCTTTATACATATATTTTTATTAAAAACTTAAAAAAAGAAATTATTAATAACCGCTCCCATACTAGATGGCATAATAAATTATCAGTTTTGTTTAACGTGCTGATGTTTGGTAAAACGCTGTTCTTGCTGATTTCGTCGATGTTGTTTTGTTATTTTCCCTGGACGTTGATTGATGTTCTTACTTAACGTTGGTTTGTTTTTGTTTTCAACATATTTATATAACCATCATACAAATGTTGCAACCAGATTATCGGGTCGCAAAACAGATCTAATATGCTTTTGGTGTATAGTCACACAATCTCTGAAGAAATGCTGCAGAAAAATAAAATCATTAGTACCAATAGAAATACAATACATCAAGCGCGAAGCATTAAAAGTAATCAAGGGTGAAACCCAGGGAACATTTTTCTGCAAACCCGGTTAAAAACTAACATAAATATAAGACATGTAAAAGAGAAACGATTATGTCATTATCTGATATTCAAAAGCCGAGAGAAAAGTGTAAACAAGTTTCGTAAGTCGCCGGTGTGTTCTACAAAGATCTAAAAATAGCTTTCGGTGCGTGAAATCATCGTATGGGTGGGCATATTTCTCGTTAAATTTTCGCTTTGCGGTATGTGCCGAAAATAGCTGGTCCCATTGACAACATGTGGAAATGACGAAAGAAAATTTTCAACCCAAAAGACGATTTTTCAAGATGTTTCCAATGGTGTAATAAAGTTAGATTTTTGAAAGTTCAATGAGAAATGTTGAGCCAAAATACTATGCGAAGCATTATAAATATGTAACAAATTATGAAATATACTTACGAATACTCTTACATATTACATGTTGGTAAATTTAGTTATTGAATGATGTTCGTTCAAATGTTTACTTGTGGTTGATGACGACCATGTTATCCATCATCTTCTTGAGGAAGGCTATTATCACAATTGGTCAACACGTAACACATATTTGAAGTACACATAGAATTGAACATTTATGGTTGATCAACATGAAAAAAAAAAAAACAAGGAAAATTCATCTGTGAATACTCATTATGGAAACAGGTTTGGGTGGTAATCTCAAGAAACAATTACAAATAAATCTTCAGTCAGATAATTTAATCTGAAATGCATTTTGCTTTGTTTGCGAGTGATTTCCATCTGTATTATATACGAATAGAATATTTGAATATCGGCAACACTTACGGGCATATGGGATGTTACCGTCATCGTCCTCGGGGTCCATGCAATCCTTGAAGACATTTTCAAGCTCCTCATCGGTCAACTTCTCACCTATTGTATGATAAAATACTGTTAATGAAGACAAACCGATAGTTCTCCAACCCGATGCGTCATACCCAGAGCGAGTAAACTGTGTTGCAATTCAGCCAACAGCATGGTGCCGTTTTCTTCCTTGTCGTACAGCTTCAAACATTCAAGGAAATCCTCGTAGCATCCCATGTCCTTCTCCTTCTTGACCTGGGCGTAGATGGGGAGGAATTCGTCGAACTTAACTCGCTTCTCACCGCGTTTCTGGGTTCCACCCATTTTGCCGATGAGTTCCAGAGTTGGGTTCAGGTTGAGGGCACGCAGAGCGTTTCCGATATCGATAGCATCAATGCTGTTGCTGCCATCCCAATCGTAAACGGAAAAGACAAACTGTGCCTCTGCAGAATTTCAAAAAAAAGTAACGCAGAACATGATTAGTCATCACTAAGCTGGATCTTCTTCACCCTTTGGAAAACATGATTTAGTCACACAGCGAACGGCGTGAAATTTTCACTTCAACCACTCCTTTTTCGTACAGCGTTATTTTTAGATCTACCTTGTGCCAATACATGCACCAGTGCAGGTTCACTAATCCAACAACAACCACCATTCACAATTGCGTCATAGGTCTAGTCCCAAATTGTTCTCGCATGCTTGATAGAGGGTGACCGTAGCACTTTGAATCGTTCTTAATATGAAAGTTCTTTGCACAGTTGACTAAATCACTTCTCCTTGGTAAATTTTATGTCTTTTCACAGTACTTTTAATACTTACTCTCAATTTCAACGTCTTTCAGATCTGCTGCCTGAAAGGAAATTTAACCGAAGAAAAAATCCGTTAAAATCACGTCCATATTAATAAGTTTTTAGGCTCTTATTTGCACCAAACTGTATAATATTTCCAAAAGCTTATGCCTTTATCACTTGGTTTCATTACTTCATCCCATATCACAATATATCCTTTTCTATCACCTCAGGGAGCACTCACCATTGTGTCTTGTGTATCTCGCGGATCGCCGTAGACTCCACTGAGGAACGATTCTCAATCACGGTTCACGACGAAATGAAACAAGTGCTAGTTATATTTGGCTAGTACGAAGTTGAATTTGGCGCAGGGAACCTTGAGAGCGCGCACGACGTTCGTTCCTCGCCGCTGATGGTCATGCGCATTGGGGCCGGCGCTCCAACATATTTCATTCAACTCAACGCCAGGTTTACAGGGGTCCTAGCATAGCGCAAGCAAAACCATCTTCCCCCACCATACACACGTCCGCGTTATCAACCATGGGATTGCCCTCGATATCGGGCCAGTTTTCGGAGGTGTTTCAAATTTTTCGGCTCAGTCGTATTTTTACTCCTTCGGCAGGGAATGCCACGAGAGCTATACCATCCCACGTCTGGAGTAGAAATTTTCCGTTGATTTCGTTTACATTGAGAGTAGCTTATTTTTACACATAATTTGAAAGCTTGAAAATCCGACGTTGGACACATTAAACTGAGTGTTTGCAGGGATTGTAATGCTTATATTTAATGCTTTTATTTGTTTATGCCAATTTTTGTGAATTAATAATTGTTAGGGTAACAAGTTTCCAAAGTGATTAATCAGAATTGTTGAAAATATAAAACAATTTGTTTGCCAAGAGTTTTTTACGCGATGTACAGATCTGTCTGATCGGACTCGGGAGTACAACGAAACTCATTGTCGATCTTTTTTCAATTATTGAAATATTGTTATTGAAAAATCAATTATTGAAATATATTTGGATGCTATCGCCGATGAACCCACTTTTGATCAATGTTTCCAAGTGATCTGAATCCTGCTTTATACCTAGATCAGGCTTCTGCTCCCTTGGCAAATCTGGTAAAGTTATCACCAAGTTTATGTCATATACTTCAACTTTTCTAAAACATTTGCTACCGCGACTACCGAGACCTAACGATTAATAAGCTTAAGTTCTATGGATTCCTCAAATGGATAACTGGATAGCTACATTTTTATTTATGACCAAAACAGCATTTAGCTTGACCATCATGTCAGGTGTCCCACAAGGTTTGTGTATCCGTCTGAAGTCATATCACCTACTGTACGTCGATGATCTTTAAATCTACAAGGAAATATCTTCACTTCTTGACTCTTCAGAACGATGAGAAACTTTATAAATTGTGTACTAAAAACGAAGCAAAGCTCAATGCAAGAAAGTGTAACGTCGTCAATTTCAGATAAAGTTTGAATATTCCATCAACTCAGCTTTTTTTGATCGCGTTAAATTAATTTGTGATCTAGATGTAATTATGATTATTAAGTCTAGGAAGGATTAAGGTACACATCAGTATGACAACAGTAAAGGTATTTGCTACTCTACGCACCCTGATGAATTTTGCAGTAGTTATTTTTTTCATAACAATCCTTAAACTTTTGATCACTATTGAATTTGATAACGATCGGTCATTGTGTTCAAAAGCTATAAATAAAAAAGTGTTCAAGCCATACAAGGTTGGTACATTGCGGTACATCCAACATAGTTCGATAGGCACATATTTTTGGTATCACATCAAGTCTAAATCAAATGATTGCATCGAGAAAGGCATCAACACCGCTAGGTGGATTTATCTGTTTTTTTTTTGTTTTGTTTTGTCTTTGCTCTGACCATCCGGAAGATCCTCCCAGTCGAACCATACATTGAGCACGACGCCATGCCACACCATCCCTGACACCAAATGCCCGGATGATCAGCTGATATTCCCTGATCCCAAATCATAAGCCCTGTCCATCCTTAAACATTGTAAAGCTGACCTCGAGCCACCACGAGAGTACTTGTACGTTGGCGCATGTCTCTAGCTCACTAACCGCTAATAATAAAATGATATTCATTGCACATAGGGTAACCGTACCCTTGGTCGAGATAGCACAAATAATGGAGGTAGTGGGATTTTAATAAGATGTTTCGTAATTTACGATGGTTTCAGTTGATGCGTCGTGCTTATAAATCTGCTGCCAATTCCAGTTTATCCTAAGATTTTGCTTGAAAAACTATAAGAACAATGATTTTTCCTAATAAAATTTACTCTCTTGTACCTATAGGCGAGCACTGTACCGATAGTTACGAGTTTCATAAGAAATAAATGGATAGCACCACCATGGGAACCAAAATTATTTTGCACCACCATTAAATGGACAGTGTATCCATTAGTGGAACGAGCAATTTTTGGTAGTGTTTGATGTGGCTATTTAAGCCACAATCTCATTTTTGTTAGCGAGTTTATTAATCTATCTATTGTCAAAGGTAATAAAGCTTTGTTTTGCCTGATTGTCGATTTTTCAATCATATTTTCCATTGTGGATCTACTAATGCCACCACTATTGGTACTGTTACCCTATCACAATAAGACGTGGTACCGAAAAGTGTTACGCACTTCAGTGGAACAAAAGCCTCTACTACTGTTCTGCGGTCGATTCCAATGAGATCGATGTCGTCCGTCCGATGCGACCGTGTGATGATAGTGCCGTTTCTCTGCAGCCAGATCTCCTAATATCACCCTCGAGTACAATGTTGAACAATAAATTCGGAAGTACATCACCCTTCGTCTGCAAACCGCAGACACATCAGCCTCAGTCTTGTGATGTGCTAACGCCAACCTCCTTGAGTTGATCCATTCTTCGACTCTGCAAATAACTTATGAAGCTTTCAAATCAACTTCGTCGAGAGTGTCGCCTGTGATCTTTAGCATTACATCATCTACAAAGCCTTCTATTTTCACACCGGCCGGGAGACTTAAGCGTACTACTCCGTCATACATGATATTCCACAGAACCAGCCCAATGATCGATCCCTGCATAACACCTGCTGATACTCCAATCGACTGCTGACCAGCGTCGGTGTCGACTAACAATATCCTTTTCTGAAAATAGCTGTTCAGAATTCTGCACAGATAATCCAGGACTTTCAAAAAATGCAGGGAATCAGCTATAGCTACCCAGCTAGCGTTATTGAATGCATTCTTTTCATCTAGTGTAATCAATGCACAGTGTCTAATACCTATCCTATATAAACCACGCGCTATCTTAGCCGTTTCCGTTACCAACCGAATTACTTCGATGGTAAAACGGCCGTTGCGGAACCCATACCTGATAAGCCCCCTGCACACTCCATATAGTCCGTCAATATATTCAGGATCACCCTCTCTAACAACTTACCAGTTGTGTCGAGTAAGCAAATTAGTGTGTATGATGAAGGCTCTCCCGGGGATTTCCCAGGCTTGGGCAATAGCACCAACCTCTGCCGTTTCCAACGATCTGGGAAGTTTCCTTCGTCCAGACACAAGGCAGCTCCTGCACATATCTGGAGCGGCAAGAATTGCGTGCTTAAGGATCAGGATAGGAATACAATCCAGACCTGGTGCCTTATTTAGCTTAAGTTTTTGTGCAGCAACCATAAGCTCATCGTTAGTCACTAGCGGTACCACGCTCACTCACTCGTACAATGTGGCGGGCCAGTTCGATGTCATGCTTCGGGAACAAACCTTCAACTAACATATGCGGGGATTTCTCAGGAGGTGTGCTGTTGGTCCTAGACATCACTATCCTGTATGTATCCCCCATGGAGTATTATTGGCCATCCTACACAGCTCTTCAAAGCAGGCTCCCCTACTACATTTTATTTCGTAGTTCAGAGCTCTGCTCGCTGTGTGGAACACCCGGCGTCTGTCTAGCCTGTCTGCTTCGGTTCTAGCACGTCGCAACCTTCTTTTAGCTCTAAGACATTTTCTGCGAAGATCAGCTATCATGCTCGTCCATCAGTGCACCGGCTTGCGGTTGCCGGTTGGCATGCCCGGGCAGAAGCCATGAACAGAATAACAAAACATGATATGGACTTGATTGATATTAGAGATAAAAGAACAGGCAACAATATCAAAAATTTGCACCAAAATATCATTTAAATATCAAGATATGCTATGGATAAGAACAAATCAATGACACATGATATTGATCACTTATTACAAATAGCATAACTTGATCTCCTCGTGATATTTTAGTGCAAAATATTGATATTGTCGTCTGATCTTTTATCTCTTATATCAATCATGTCCATATCTCATTTTGCTATCTTATCAACATTTGATATTATTGAGATATTTTCTTCTCCTCGGGTATTCCTCCTGGGTATTGTTACGTCACATGCTCGTGTTAGGACATCGGAAAACTCATCACCACTACAGCCTAGAGTCCGATTTTCCCACCGTAGTGATTCTTCCAACAGTTCTGGGTCAAACTGTGAGGTACGTTATCCTATAACAGCTTTACCGACCCGCCTTGTGGTTCTGTTGGGGGTATAGCTGACCAGAGTCGATTGGTATACAACACTATAAGTCTCCAAAACATAGATAAAAACTTCTGTAAAACAGCATCTACACAGCAAGAACAGGACAATGAACAACAATAGATCTACGATTGCCACTATTGCGCGCTAGAAGATTGTTCTGATGTGGATACATTTATGCAAAATTTAATATCTTTTCTATAAAGTTTATAATCAGTGAATTTCATAAATAATAGTCAGTAAGTGATGACATAACCTGAACTAGAAATGACTGAACTGATCAGCTTTATCGTCGTTTGTTATATCCCCAGTTAGCCAGTTTCATTAATTCTGAGTTACCATGCATCCAGACCAGTTTCTTTGTATCGCTTTGTTTCGGAAATCATTCAGATAGGTTAACTATATGAACGGTGTAATGCCCTTGTTGCAGTATTGTAGCCAAAAACCTTTTTTTCCTGTATTTAGTTCGAGTACTCAAGGTTAAGAGCAAAAGGTAGAAAGGTTAAAATCCAATCTGAATGAACAGATATAGGTGAGAAATTGCATCTATTTATCTATTTATACCCAAATTGTTCATGTAAAATTGTTACGCAGATTGAACTATGGTAGAAAGCAGTAGTACTTAAAGATAAGCAACATCGTTGAAGGGTAGCATACACTACAGTAAGCTCATACGTCATATTTTCATACATGTCCTAAGTCTCTAATTTTACACTATTTCCTCCCAGGAATTTTGTAATTTTTTTATTCTTCAAACCCGATCAATAAATTCACGAAATTCAATTTCGCTACCGCTCAACATCTTACAAAATTCTGTAAGAATATTCAGAATGTCCAGGAATTCGCCATCAGTATTGTCTGGAGCGAGCGCTGGCTCAAAAGCGGGCAGTCATCCGCCAGCAGAACGCGCTGAGGGCAGCGCTCTTGATGATCAAGATAAAAGATATTTTAGTTACTAGATAAAGATTGTCGCTTCGATTCCCTTTGTTCTGCTGTCCGGAACATGTTGGGTACCAAGCTGTCAAATCGTATGGATTTTCCTTCTTTGACATTTAGCTCCCCTATCCTCGCCAGCAAAGGATGTTCCGGACAGCGACGACAGCGACAATCTTTATCTATTAACTAAAATATCTTTTATCTAGATACTTCACACCACAACAACGCTGTGGTCACCGAATTCTCCAACCTGTCTCTCGTGAACAATGCGAAACGCGGAGCGAAGAGTGCAGCAGAACCGGTGGCGTGTGCAAAAGGCAACGCAGATGTGGTAACGGGAGTGCCTTCCCTCCCCTCTCAGGTAAATGCTGACGTGGCCAATATTGAAAATACGCTCGAACGGGGAGCAAAGCCCAAGATTAAATCTGGAACCAAAACAATTGTCACTGTCGCGAAGAATTTCGTTCAGCCATTGACTGTTATACAAACGGGTCGAGACGCGCGTGAAATTCCACCAATTCGCGTACAAGTTACTCGGTTTAGTCACTGTGAAATGTGTAACGAACGGGATGCCAGCAGAATGGTGCAGTGCGATGGTTGCGATCTGTGGTATCATTTCTCTTGCGTAGAAGTGTCAAGTGGCATAGCAAATTGTAGTTGGAGTTGTCCAGTGTGCAGTGGTCCATATTTCAACCCAGACGTCATCAACGAGGAACAGTAGATCCACCCCCAAACCGTGTGAGCTTGTTGAAATCTATGGAAAAAGCAGGTAGTAATCGCAGTAACCAACGAAAACTCTCCCGGCGATTGCAAATGTTGGAAGAACAAAAGCGGCTGGAGCAAAAGTATCTAGAAGGAAAGTATCGAATCTTGGATGAAGAGGACGGCGTAGAAGAGACTATAGAAGACGAACTAGGATCCACGGAGATGTGCGAAGTGAGAGAGTGGCTGCAAGATACTAACTAATGCGGAGATTATGATTCCGGCCGTGTAGAAGAGGAAGGGAATGAGCTAGGTCAACATACGATCCATGAGGACATGTACACTAGACTGACAGGACGACGCTATACGCTACATGAGTTCAATCCGCATCAACGATCAACGCCGCGAGAAAGATTTTCAGAGATCAACAAAGTGAGGAAGTCTGGATTGCAGAGAACTTCAATTGCGGCCGCCGTTCCTGAGAATATGCTCCGCCGACAGTCCGTGGCGGAGGTCACATTCGGTGGCCCAGATTTAAATACAGTCTCTGGGAGCCGGCGCATAACTGCTGCAGCAGTGCAGTTTCGTAACCCTCTGGATAACTCTTCTTTCCATCAAGCAATTCCTTCTGCCGGCGGACATGACATGCAAAGGTAGCTGCAGTACAGTGGCTAAGTGTAAAAGGTTTGCTGAGTTAAGTTTAGATGCTAAATGGGCCTTTGTGCGGGAGGCCAAGTTATGCCGTAAGTGCCTGCGAAAACACAACGGCTCTTGCAGACAGCAAAAGGCTTGTGGGGTACAAGGATGATTTTTTCATCACCCATTACTACACAATTAAAAGAAAAATGAATCTGTGATCGGTAGCTGCAACATCCACCAGACTCGAACCAGTGAAGTGCTGTTTAGGATTATTCCCGTTTTACTTCACGGCCCATTGAAATCGGTTCAGACGTATGCCTTCATTGATGACGGATCGGAGCTAACACTCATGGAGGACAACCTGGCTAGTGAACTTGGAGTAGTTTGTCCGCAAACACCATTGTGCCTAAAGTGGACGGGAGGCACCAAGAGGATAGAAAACACATCGCAAATAGTCGAGGTAGAAATATCAGCCACCGAAAATTCGTCCAAGTTACACAGGATGTCAAACGTGCACACGATTCAGGACCTACAAACAAGACCCCAAACCTTAATATACTCGGAATTGATGCAACGGTTCCACCATCTTAGCGGACTCCCGGTAGAATCCTACTGCAACGCCTGCCCTAGAATGCCCTAATAGGTCTTGAACATGCGTCGCTTGGCCATGGCCATGCTTTGAAAAGTCGAGAAGGAAAACCTTATGAACCTATCGCTGTCAAAACGCGTTTAGGTTGGGTAGTCTATAGGAGCTGCTCGCAAATACCGCGACAACTAAAATACGTGAACGTCCACACAATTGCGGTATGCGAGTGTCACCAAGAAACAGATGAGAATCTGCACACAGCAATGAAAAACTACTTCGCTTTAGACAGTCTCGGAGTAGCCAAACCAGGTTTGGTTTTACGGTCAACTGAGGACCAACGCGCGATGGAAATGCTCGAGCAGCTAACCATCCCCAAAAATGGACGATACGAATCCACACTGCTCTGGAAGTATGATGGCGTTCGTCTTCCCAATGGCTTAAAAAAGGTGGCAGTGTTTAGATCGTCGTATGAAGAAGAACAAGGCGTTTGCGGAAACTGTGATGTCGAAGATGAGCGAATATGTGGAAAAGGGATACGTTCAGAAATCCCCAGAAGAGCCAAAATGTCGATGTTCGGAATGGTATTTACCTGTACTTCCTGTTGTCAACCTCAACAAACCGGGAAAGATACGTCTAGTTTGGGACGCAGCCGCCGTTGCGTATGATGTTTCTCTAAACTCTCTATTACTCAAGGGCCCTGACCTCTTGGCATCATTACTTGCAGTTCTCGTTCAATTTCGGGAGTTCCGGATTGCCATTTGCGGAGATATTCGGGAAATGTATTGACAAGTCCTATTAAGACAAGATGTCCGACTGTGCTTCTTTTGGAAAGACGATGACAGTATCGCAGACCCTAACGTGTTTCAGATGAACGTTTTGCCATTTGGAGTGTCGTGCGCTCCTAGTATTGCGCAGTATGTCAAAAATACCAATGCACGGCGTTTTGAGAAAGAATATCCTTCAGCGGTACGAGCAATTATCGATCATCACTATGTCGATGACATGCGTTCAAGCGTAGAATCTGAACAACAAGCCATAGATCTTGCGCGGGATGTAAAAAAGATTCATGCCGAAGCCGGCTTTGAAATGAGGAACTGGATATCAAATTGCCCTGCTGTACTCGAAGCACTACAGGAACGTACCACACCACGTTTTGTACCAGAAGGACCTTAACATGGCAGAAGGAGTGCAAACAGAAAAAGTTTTGGGAATGTGGTGGAATACGTCCACTGACTGCTTCACTTTCAAAGTTTCTTCACGTTATGATCCTAAGTTACTCTCGGGACAACGAAAACCAACGAAGCGCGAAGTTCTCAGAGTTCTGATGATGATTTTTGATGATTTTTGGTCATTTCTTGATGTTTCTTAAGGTAGTATTGCAAGAAATTTGGAGAACATCCGTAAGATGGGACGACCCTATTGAAGAAACACAATTTGAGATGTGGATGCAATGGTTGAGGGTACTGCCTGATGTGGCGGTAGTAGAAATCCCTCGGTGTTATCGTAAGGCTACGTCTGTTGAAAACACAAACGAGGTACAGATGCACGTTTTCGTCGATTCTAGCGAGAAAGGATTTGCTGCTGTAGTTTATCTACGGTTCAAAGAGGGGCTTGCCATTGAAACTCGTAGGATCAAAGACTCGTGTGGCCCCAATCAAATTCCTATCTATTCCGCGTTCGGAGTTACAAGCCAGCGTTATCGGAGTCAGATTTGCAATCATCATAGCTCAGTCCCTGTCTATTAAGATTACTCGGAGATTTTTCTGGACCGATTCAAGTGATGTCATTAGCTGGCTTAACTCTGATCACCGACGATATAGCCCGTTTGTCGCTTTCAGAGTGAGTGAGATCCTTGAAATTTCGGACGTTAGTGAATGGCGGTGGATTCAAACAAAGAACGATGTCGCAGATGAGGGTACAAAGTGGAAACGTGCGCCAGACATGAGAAGAACAAGTCGGTGGTTCAATGGACCGGATTTTTTTTACAAAACCCTGCAGAAGAATGGCCGGTCAAACTACACATTGATAGCTCTACCACAAAAGTATTACGTCCACATTTACTCATCCACATCAATTTCTTGGAGTCAATCATCGATTACCAAAGGGTGTCAAAATGGATTCCGCTTCTTCGTCGTACCGCATCCGCATACGTGTTCCGGTTCATTAAGAATACAAGGACTTCTACACCCCGGCAAAGGATATTTGGATCGTTGACGAATTGTGAACTAAAGACGGCTGAAAATTATTTGTACCGGATTGCGCAAAGACTCCGATGAGGTTGCAGTGTTATCGAAAGTGCAAGGAAACGAAAACTCAACAGTCACGATACCCAGGAACAGTCCAATTTATCATCTAGGTACAGTCCTCGATGAAAATGGTGTACTTCGCGTTCATGGCAGAACAAAGGCTTGTCCGTTTATACATCCAGATGCAGTTACTCCGATTATACTTCCACGTGATCACCACATCACACAACTCATCGTAGCTCATTACCACGGCAAGTACCATCATCAAAACCACAACACAGTTGTTAATGAGTTGCGGCAACGGTACAGTATTCCTCGTCTGAAGGCTACCTACAATAGAGTTCGCCAATTCTACCAGCAATGTAAGAACGACCGGGCGCGCCCCCAACCACCAGCTATGAGTGACCTGCCCTTACCGCGTATGGCTGCATATGCTCGTCCGTTTACTTATATGGGGGTGGACTATTTTGGACCAATTATGATCATCCTTTGACGCCGTCTCGAAAAACGTTGGGTACTTCTTGCCACCTGCTTGACCACTCGTGCCATCCACTTGCAAATCGTTCACACTATGACTACCGATTCATGTATAATGGCACTAAGAAACGTCATGGATAGGAGGGGTGTACCAGCAGTCATATACAGTGACAGAGGTACGAATTTTCAAGGAGAAAGCAAAGAACTCAATGTAGCTATGGCAAGTTTGGATTATCAGCGGATGGCAACAGAGTCCACTTCCTCCCATACATCTTGGAGCTTCATTCCTCCTGCCTCCCCACACATGGGATGGGCATGGGAGCGCCTCGTAAGAACCGTCAAGCAGAACCTTGTGAAACTTAAATCGAACCGAACGCTATCCCATGAAGTTCTTGAAAACCTGCTAGCGGAGATCGAGAATATCGTTAACTCTCGCCCGTTAACCTGCATCCCTGTTGATGACGACCAGTTACCTGTACTAACTCCCAACCATTTTCTTCTGGGATCAAGTAATGGATTGAGACCCTGGGTTCCTTTTGACGATAATTCGCAAGTGCTGAAGAATTGCTGGAAGCTGTCGCAAACTTTAGCCAACTAATTTTGGAAACAGTGGCTCCGAAATTATCTCCCGTATATCACTCGTAGAACCAAATGGTTAACGGAAACGAAGCCCATAGGTATCAATGACATAGTGATTATAGTAGATCCGAATTCTCCACGAAACACTTGGCTTAAAGGCCGAGTAATTGGAACCAAGCAGGACTCGGACGGACAGGTCCGCAGTGCTACGGTACAAACTCCGTGGGGCATCTACGAGCGACCAGCTGTGAAACTTGCCGTGCTTCACGTAGGCGTCTGTAGCAATGCAACACCTAGTAATTGCATTCCGAGGGGGAGTGTTGGTCTTTTTTTTTTGGGGCGTAGAACCACTGCGTCCATTGAGTTGAACTTTTGTGGTATACCCCTGATTACTCTTAACTATGTATTCGCATCTTGTAGGTTGATCACCATTTGTCAAGTAAACAACCTAAGACGCGTCTTTTCCCAGTCCGGTATAATTGAGTTAATAAAACCCACTACCTTTCCAGGATTTGCAGTCCAAATATCTCCTGGTTGCATAAAGCCACTATTTAGAAATTTAGATCTGCCCTTGTACAATGCATCGCAACTGCAAAGCAGATGTTCCGAGGTTTCACGTTCCATGTTACAGAAACGACAGATATCATTCTGAATCTGGCCAATATTTTTCAAGTGATATCTGCTCGGGCAGTGTCCGGTTATTAGGCCAGTGAATGTGCAAAGAGCTCTCTTGCTGAGCTCCAAGAGCTTTTCGGTTACTTTAACATTGGGAATTATAAATCTCTTTGATTGAGCACACTTTTCGGCAACCAACCAGTTGGTCATCAACCTTTGTGCTTCCCAGGATTTCAATTCCATTTTTATAGTACAGTATGATATACCGCAGAAAGGTTCTGGGCCAATAAACTGTGTGTTTGAACCTCGTTTTGCAAGCTCGTCTGCCTTTTCATTACCTTCAATGCCACAGTGTCCTGGAACCCAGTACAGATTTACAGAGTTCTCTTGGCACACTTTTCGCAATGAAAGAATGCAGTCCCAGACAAGTTTTGATGTACATTTAAAGCTACTCAATGCTTTGAGTGCCGCTTGACTATCTGTGAAGATACAAATATTTGCATATCTATATTTCTTCTCTACACAGATATTAGCACATTTCATTATAGCAAAAATCTCCGCTTGGAACACAGTTGGATAGTTTCCCATTGCCACTGCCAATTTTATGGAACCGTCCCGAACAGTGGGACCTCCGACTTCCCAGTCCATACGTGATGGCTCACGTATGTAATAAGGAATGTCATAGTTCTCCACAGGTTTCATCCAGTCTCCACTCATATTCATCACTGGCCCATATTGAAAATTTTGTGAGATACTCAAGTGGCCCACTAAATCGCCTGACTTGAATAACTTCAATCGTTTAAGTTTTTGCATATTCTTTTCCGCTTCTAACTGCACGAATTCATACAATGGTAGCAAATTTAGAATTGCATCTAACGATTTTGAAGGAGTGCTACGCATCGCTCCCGTTATAGCAATGGACACTAACCTTTGCAGTTTTGTCAGCTTCTTCTGTGCAGTAGCCTCTTTTGTTTTTGACCACCATACAAGAGCAGCATATGTCAGTTTTGGACGAATAATGGAAGTATAAATCCACTTTATCATTTTTGGTCTTAAGCCCCATTTTCTTCCAAATGTTTTAGAGCATATCCAGAAGGCACTAGTTGCCTTTCCGATCGCACACTCAATATGAGCATTCCAGTTTAGTTTAGAATCCAGAATGACTCCCAGGTATTTGACCTGTTCACTAAGCTGAATTTCTAATCCTCCAAGCTTTAGAGCTTTCAGATCAAGTGTCCTTTTCCTAGTGAATGGTACAATTACAATTTTTGACGGATTAATGCTAAGGCCTTCCAGAATACACCACGATTGGGTAAAATTTAGAGCCCATTGCATTCTTTCAGAAATGATATTGTCGAATTCCCCCCTCACTATGATGACAATATCGTCAGCAAAGCCTACAACCTCGAAACCTTTTTCTTCTAAGCTTCCTAGAAGATCGTCTACAACTAAGGACCACATTAGTGGTGAGATGACCCCTCCTTGAGGGCAACCTTTTATTGCCCATACTGTAAGAGACGAACTTCTCAGCTCTGAAGAGATTTCTCTTTTTGCAATCATGGTGTGAATCCATTTGATAATGTTCGTGTCGAAGTTTCTTTACTTCATGGCACGATCCATTGACAAATAAGAAGCGTTATCGAAAGCTCCTTCAATGTGCAAGAAAGAACAAAGTGCTATTTCTTTTACCGAAAGCGCTTTTTCCACCTTAGATACCACTGTATGAAGTGCCGTAATTGTTGACTTACCGGACTGGTAAGCAAACTGGAACTTAGACAGTGGATGTTTAATCATGTAATTTGAGTTGATATAATAACTCAACACCTTTTCCATAGTTTTTAACAGAACTGATGAAAGACTAATGGGCCTGAATGATTTAGGATGCGTCTTATCTGAGTGTTGGTTACGCTACGTCTTCACCCGTTGAACCCGAATACCCCAGTGTAACCGATACTGAACCGATGCAACCTTCTGAGGGGATCGACAACGCTACTTCTGCAAAACAGCATCTACACAGCAAGAACAGGACAATGAACAACAATAGCTCTACGATTGCCACTATTGCGCGCTAGAAGATTGTTCTGATGTGGATACATTTATGCAAAATTTAATATCTTTTCTATAAAGTTTATAATCAGTGAATTTCATAAATAATAGTCAGTAAGTGATGACATAACCTGAACTAGAAATGACTGAACTGATCAGCTTTATCGTCGTTTGTTATATCCCCAGTTAGCCAGTTTCATTAATTCTGAGTTACCATCCATCCAGACCAGTTTCTTTGTATCGCTGTGTTTCGGAAACCATTCAGATAGGATAACTATATGAACGGTGTAATGCCCTTGTTGCAGTATTGTAGCCAGAAACTAATTTTTTTTTTCCTGTATTTAGTTCGAGTGCTCAAGGTTAAGATTAAAAGGTAGAAAGGTTAAAATCCAATCTGAATGAACAGATATAGGTGAGAAATTGCATCTATTTATCTATTTATACCCAAATTGTTCATGTAAAATTGTTACGCAGATTGAACTATGGTAGAAAGCAGTAGTACTTTAAGATAAGCAACATCGTTGAAGGGTAGCATACACTACAGTAAGCTCATACGTCATATTTTCATACATGTCCTAAGTCACTAATTTTACACTACTTCCCTCCAGGAATTTTGTAATTTTTTTATTCTTCAAACCCGATCAATTTTCACGAAATTCAATTTCGCTACCGCTCAACACCCCCAATTTTATCACGTTTTCGACCCGATTTTATCAAGTTTTCGACCCGATTTTGTCACCCCAAAAAATTTGAAAATTCAGTCCTTCGTTTTCATTCATTTATTTAGCTCTAAACACATAACACTGAATCAACAATTTGGCGCCACAATGCACGGTTCGAGGCCACATCTCTCCATCCTCGAATGCGCCCCACGCTCGCCAAGTCGTTCTGTACCTGGTCAGTCCACCTGGCTCGCTGTGCTCCAAGCCGTCTCGTACCTGCCGGATCGGAAGCGAACACCATCTTTGCAGAGTTGCTGTCCGGCATTCATGCAACATGCCCTGCCTGTTGGCTCTACCTACCTTCCAGATACTGTGTTCGCCGTAGAGCTGGGCGAGCTCGTGGTACATCCTTCGCCGCCACACACCGTCTTCGTTATTTTTATTGTTGTAAATAATACCGCAAACAACAATGATTATCATTAAATTACTTTCACCGCCTGTGGTTTATTATGAATCATTTCTGAGTACCTGCCTTCACGTTCACGCATTTTGCCTTTCTAAGGCATAAACTGCTTCATATTTGTGAAACAAATTAAAAAAAAATAAAGTTGAAAAAAATATCAAAATACAATAGCATGGCTTTTTGAACACAGCAATGTCCTAGGGGGATGTAATGTCAATAAAAAAAGAAGAAGAAGATCAGGGCGAGTTGTAAAAAATACGACTACACAAAAAATGCGGCGTCGCAAACAATTCAGTAAAGGACATTTTGATAGCAAATCGTAAATACAAACCCAGGCAATGCGGGGTATGTTCTACTAGTTGGAAATAAAAATTCAGTTTTTGGTGCTGACAGGGCCAGGTCTCCAGTACCCTTGCGAGCAAAGGCGTAGGATTTCCAATCCGGAGATGCCGAGTTTGATTATCAATCCGGTCTAGGATGTTTTCGGGTGGAAAACATTCTCGACTTCTTGAGCATATCCTCACATAATACATATTCATGCAATGGCGAGCATAGAAAAGCTTCCAATTAATAACCAAACAAATGCTAATAGAATACTAAGTTGAAGAGCAGGCCAAGTTCTAGGTGTTATGTAGAGCCATTTAAGAAGAAGAAGAAGAAGAGCCGGATTTAGACAGGCATTCCTGATTCATGTACCTATATTATAGAGTGTTTCAAATTTTGACTTTTTCGCTGCTTTATGCTTAAACAATCACACTTTTTGCCGTTTCGGATGTCCTCACAAGTTTTGAACGAATTTGGTTGTAATTTGAATATATATCCGCTATTTGAAGTTTGTTTAAAAAGAAAGAGTGGGAAGGATGGATTCTTGTTTGTTGTAAGTGAAAATAAATTCATTATAACGTACATAAGCACTTATTACAAACTTATTGTTTTAATCGACGCATTTAAAGCAACCTAGAGTTCAATGAGATAACAGAATACTGCATCATTAAATCTTCCGCTGAAGCATCACATGAGACTCAACTTTGGCACACGGGATTGGAACTATGCCCAACAGCACACATCATCATAGGCCTTTAAATCAAATTCAATTTACCCCCGCCTGATCCGACAAACGTCGACGTTGGACGACAATCCTTAGGTTGGGGTGATGAAAAAATAAACGAAAACCTGTTGAGTTGTGTAGTCAGGCAAACTGTTGAATTTCAGTGCAACCGGCGATGTCCGTTCGATATGCCTTCCAAGCTCGACCCGTAGGTCGGTTGTCGTATTGAGGTTAAATTTAGTTTGATAGCTCGTATGTGTTTTGCTTTTGAGATTTATTTTTACCAACATTCGGGTGAAAATGCTAGAACTTGCTCGACTGAGATACCCACTCATGCACATGCTCGGGAGCCGTTAAGTCGACTGTTGGCCGTTAGCTTGAGCATGGAAGAAGTGAAATGAGTTTCAAGTTTTCTCCAACAACAGTCGCTTCGTTCGTACTTTAGTTTTTTTTATAAATGAAAATTTGTACAAACCGGCTGGGACGGTGAGCAATGTGAAAATCTTGAAATGGAATTCAAGATCCTACAATTTCCGTGTGCTGATGTTAGTGTCTCCTGCTGTGCAAACCCACACTTGGTCGAAGAATACGTGGTGCGATTTTGCTTTTCTCAACTACTAATTTTAGATTTCTCCGACGCAATTTTTGATGTTCGCTAGAAGCGGTGAGCTCGTTAATGAATCATGTGTCAAAAATCTTTGTACCTGACGTCACATTCTGTGTCTTACTTGGTATACTTTTCTGGCCTCGATTGCGCGTTTTACATCAACAGATTTACGAGGTCATCCAAAAATTGTCAAAAAAAAAACGTAGAATGGATAACCTTGTCACAATTCTTTCAAGCGTTCAGCAACGGATTTCAGCATATTATTTTCTATTTCTATTCCAATCGTTGATATACTTTCTAAGAAATGTTGTACATTCTCGTTTAGAAAATGCATTCATTTTCATTTTTAAATTTATATACGATAAAGTTTCATTCTGTATTATAGTTCATTGTTGCAACGTATGATAAATCCTGCTTCCATTTAAAGAAAATACAAATATACATAAGTAGTACTAGCCTCTCATAGATATAGTGCTTCCAATATAATAAAAGTTCTGGAAACTCGAGCTTAATACCATGTAAGCAGTAAGACCATCTGGACCACATCAGCGATAAAATAGGCCAACGATAGAACAATTGGCACGGTGAGCAATAAATGTCAAGCAAAAGATTTGTGAAGTAAACATTCCACATCTATCATTCATATTGATGACCAGCAGAGCCGATCAGCGAAGTAATTTGCAGACTTATTAAGGGCTTTAGCTTTATTAACGTGCAAAGCTCACATTATGTAAGATCTAATGGTAAAAAAGGGCACATTCTGCGCTGCGTTCAAAATAGATGTTTCAAGTGCTCAATTGCGACAAGAAAATATGATTCAGACAAAGCAGTTACTTCCAGCCGTGTGATTTTAAATGATTACGACGATCAAGCGATTCTATTTAGGGGAAGGGGGAGCAATATGCCCTAGCTAAGCAAACACTGCTCTATTGTCTTATTTGTAACGCTATTCATGGGTATTTTTACATTATGCATCAGTTAAACAAGATAGCTAGTTGATGCCATTCAAAAATTGTCAAAAATCTCAATCATATTGATAATATTCACATATCAAAAAAGTGGTGATATTCTGTTGCCGGAAAACTCATGAGGCAAAACGCCTTTTAGCTGGCAGCTCCTAGGGAACAAAGTACCACGCGTCGGCGAATCAGCATTCTAGTATGGATAGTCCGTGGAGACGCAAGTACTTTGTAGGTTATTGCCACTAGGGCGTTTTGCCTCGCCAAAATGTTAGATCACAGAGAAACAGACGTCTCACTCAACATATGTTCCATCGTACACCTTTTTAACGGTTTATTTAACTTTTTGTAGGGGGTCAATCGGCCACCGATGGCGCTTTCATCGATTTTGCTTGTGTTTGACGTTTGCACACTACCGCCATCTGGTTGCCGCTTGGCCACTCACCGGGATTTTAGCATTGGGGGACAATGTTTTCGTGACGATGATTTTGATTGCATTTAGTTCTGAGTGAGACGTCTGTTTCTCTGTGGTTAGATGTTTCTTCAAAATGTGGAAATTTTCGGTTTTTCCGACCTTCCCATGCACTATTTTGAAACTTTCTTCGCCTATCCTACATAATTTTAGTTCTAGTTTTGTTACGGATAAGATATGACGGTAAATATAAGGGGAAACACAAAAGGCGTTTTGCATCGGGGGGAGGGGGGGTGGTGTGTTTTGGGGCCTCTTCCCCTACGCTCTCAAATTTCTATTGATGTCGACTTTTAGATGGCATCGTTGATGAAGCTCATCATTCAAAATTCAGGCAGCCCCATGAATTATAAAAAGTAGACATCAGTTGATAAATACTTGTGGCATCTTCGTGATCGACGCACATACACACCACGTCTCATTGGCGTATAACAACAGAGAGTTTACGATAGATTCAAATATTCGAATTATGGTGTGTTGACTAATCTGATTGGACCTCCAAATATGCCGTAAACTCGCAAGGCTGGAATTCCTCCGGCAGTTCCTCCGGAAGTTCCTCCGGAATTCCTTCATGAATTCATCCGGAAGTTCCTCCAGGAAGTTCCTCTAGGAATTCCTCCGGAAGTTCCTCCAGGAATTCCTCCAAAAGTTCTTTCAGGAATTCCTAAGGAAGCTCCCCCAGGAATAATTCGCAAGATTCTCCAGCAATTTTTTGCAAGATCCTCCAAGCATTTTTCGGGAAGCTTTTTCAGGAATTCCTCCGAAAGTTTCTCCTAGAATTCTTTCCGAAATTCTAAAAAAAAACATCTAAATGTATCCAACAATTCCTCAGAAAGTTTCATCAAAAATTTCTTCGGAAGTTTTTCTTTAGGTTATCAACTTTCGTCTTACTTTTTACTTTGTGCAAAACGATACTGAGGACTGAAAACACGTGTTTTAAGGAGGAGAATATTTATAAAATACGCAAAATAATCCCCACTGCCTACCGGTGGGAATCGCTACGGCAATTGGCAGATCAATCACATTCATTTATACTCTCTCTTCTGAAACAGATGTGGGTTCGATTCAAATCGGTAGGCAGTGGATATTTTTGCATATTTCATATTTCATAAATATTCTACTCCTCAAAACACATGTTTTCGGTCCTTAGTAACGTTTTCCACATAGTTCTTTTGAAAGGTCCCCGAAAGTTTTACCAGGAATTCCTCCTGAAGTTCCTAAAAGAATTCCTCCGGAACTTCTTCCACGATTTCCTTTGGAAGTTCTTGGATGCTAAGAATTAGCTTGTATGCTAATCCTGGAATTCTTAGGAAAGCATGAATTCTCGAAAGATCCTCCAAGTTTTCTTTCCGGTATTCCCGGTTCCATAAAAATTATTAAGGAAATTCTTTCGAAATTTCTGGAAGTTTCTTCACGAATTCCTTAGGAAGTTCTTCCGGGAGTATCTCGGGTAATTCTGATAATTTCGAGCAGACAATGTCATTAAATGCGCGATTTCGAAGTTCATTAGGAAATGCTTACTCATTCAATTCCAGTACCTCCCACGATGTTTCGAGCTTGTTTGCGTTTACCGATATTTCAGCTTAATATTTCACCGAAATAGGTGATACAGCTCCTTTACACTTTAATCGGTAAAATTTTTCACAGTTTCGGTAAATTATTTTAAAAAAATCACCGAAATTTAATGATTTTATTTACAAATTCCAATTAACTTCCAAAAAATACTGAAACATCCTTAATTTTTCAGATCACCGAACTTTTTAATAAAATTAATTAAATGCTATTTAACTGCAATGCGATAGTTGCAACAGTTTTGCTGTTATTGGAACGCAAACCTTCAAACTGATGATCATCGCTCTTCTTGAGGAACTTTCGGAGGAATTCTTGGAGGAACTTCCTGAGGAACTTTCGGAGGAATTCCTGAAGGAACTTCCGGAGGAATTCCTCATGGAACTTCAGGAAGAATTATTGAAAGAACTTCCGGAGGAATTTCTGAAGGAACTTGCGGAGGATTTCCTGGAGGAACTTCCGGATGAATTCCTGGAGGGACTTCCGGATGAATTCCTGGAGGAACTTCCGGAGGAATTCCTGGAGGAACTTCCGGAGGAATTCCTGGAGGAACTTCCGGAGGAATTCCTGGAGGAACTTCCGGAGGAATTCCTGGAGGAACTTCCGGAGGAACTTCGGGAGGAATTCCTGGAGGAACTTCCGGAGTAATTCCTGAAGGAATTTCTGAAGCAATTCCTGGAGGAACTTCCGGATGATTTCCTAGAAGAATTTTCAGAGCATTTTCCGAATGATTTTTGTAGAAATTTCCGAAAGAATTCCTATAGAAATTTCTGGAGGATTCCCTGTATAAACTTCGGAAGAAATTTCTGGAAGAACTTCCGGTGGAATTTCTAGAGGAATTTCCGGAGGAACTTCCGAAAATTTCTGAAGGATTCTTTATAAAATCTTCCGAAGTTAATGTTTGAGGAATTTCTGGGGGAATTCCTAGAGGTACTTGCAGGGGAATTACTGACGAAACAGCGGGGGGAACTGCTGGAGAAACTTCCGGGGGAAAGCCTGGGGAAGCTGGAGGAAATTCTGGAGGAACTTCCGGAAGAACTCCTGGAGGAGCTTTCGAACCAATTCCTAGAGGTACTTCCGGAGCAATTCCTGGTTGAACTTCCAGAGCAATCCGTATCAAACGGATTACAAAACGCAAACGCAACGTATCCATTGTGCTCCGGCCTTCAACGACAGCTGACAATGCCAACAGAATTTCCTTCCGAAAATCCCTTAATTTTTTTCCTGGTACTGCACTCAAATTTCGTCCTGGAAATTCTTTCTTTGATTTCTTCTGCATTCTCTTCCTCAAGATTCTCCAGGAGTTTCCGTGGAAATTAGTTACCTTTTTAAATCCCTCTAGAGATTTCCCACGAAATGTTTCGGAAATTTATTTCGAAATTCTCTCAGGAATTAGGGGAACGGTTCGTCACTTCATCTCATAGCTCCTATTTCCATCACACCAAAAACAAATCAATTGAAATGAATTTGGTTTGTTTATTATTTTTGTGACTTTTTTCAGCAGTGAGCATGTTGACAAAAAGAAGCGACGAATTTGGTGCCTTATTTCTTTGTTTGGCGATGAGATTGATATATGTACTGTGAGATGGAGATCGGAACAGTTCCCCTATAAGGTACACTCCAAAAAAATCTTCCAGGGACTGCTCCGATGAATTCCTCCAGACAGAATTCACGTGGGGTTATTCAAAAGAGATTTCTCTAAACAACTCCTGCTGGATTTTTTAAGAAGTTTCTGAAGAAATTCGGGAGGGAACTTCTGGCTAAAATTCCTATGGAAATAATAAAATAAATTCATGGGGGGATTTTTGATGATATTTCTGATTTATTTCCACATGGAGTTTCTGGAGGAATCCTTGAAAAAGAGATCGGTAGATTCCAAAAGGATTTCCTGGTTTGAATCACTGTGAACATTTTTAGATGAATTCTTGAAATAATTTCGGGTGGATTTCCCGATGCGCTCCTAGAAGATATTCTTTAAGGAATTACTAAATTATTATATTATTATATTACTCCAAGAGAAATTCAGGAAGCTGAAGTATTTTCAAAGGGAGTTTATAGGAAATTTAAAAAACTGTTTTTAAATTTCTGAATTAAAACAATGGGATTTTTGAATGAAAGTCTGAAATAATTTGAGGTTTAAGGACAAGAAATTCAAATTATCAAACTCCTATTAGGAGTTTCTTACAGTTTTCTAGGAGCATTTCATGAAATTCCAGAAAAACAATTGACAAGGCTACTTTTAAACTTAAAAGTGATGGTTCGAAAATCAAAAATCAACCTATGACCAGTAATCGCAGGTGCTTTCCAAAAAGCTTGATAAGACATCTGTAAAAAACAATTTGGTGTCTGTCAAAAGAAATCTTGTAGTGTGAACAGCGTTATTTGGAAATTATTCAAATGTCACTTTTAATTTATGTTTATTTCGGGAAATGAGACGCTGCTTTAAAGAAATTAGCTCTATGGTTGCCGAGCATACTTGTATATTGCTTGTTGCATTGAAACTTTTCATTTCATTCATAGTCATTTGTCATTCATAACCCTTTGTTTATGGCATTTTTCGAAAGTAAACACGAGTTAAGGCTTTTAGGGAGGGGAAATATTCGCTCTCCGAGGTCGGGCCGATGACGGTTCGGAAAAAAAAATCCCGTTATCGGCCCGAAGTTGGAGAAGGCTTATCCCAGACAGAAAAAAAACGAGTGGTTTGGCCGTTTTTAGGGTGGACCTACAAATATTTTGAAAATAACACGTTATAGGCCCAATCGAAAATAGTTTTTTTTTCTAATAAATTTAATCGAATATGCGAAATATATTTATACGATTGGTAGCTATTAGAGGATGCTATCGAAGGGTGTTAAAATTGATTTTGTTTACTTTTTATTTGTTAATGCCATTAGATTGATTCAAATTTTTACTTTTTTGCTCCTCTTTACTTAAGGACAACGATGGCATTATACCAAATTTTCAAAACGACTTATCTGCTTTTGTAAACAAAGATTCAAACGTCGATTTGACGAATCTGAGAGCACGCCCACGCAATCCAACAACATCAATACATAGCTGGAGGTTTCTGTTACCTACCTGTCGATGGTGTTGGTTTGCGTGGGTGTGTTTTCAGATTCGTCGTTTGAGTCTTTTTGCCTTTCTCGTACAACAAAGTTGCACCTAAAGGCTATCATTTCACTCCGAATACGAACTACGAAGCTAAGAAAAACATTAGACAACTTTTTATAAATTGATCCTTAACCGAATTTCTCGCAACAAGTTTCATTCGATAGGGGGCATTCAATTTGATAACGATTGACCGCTGCGTTTAAAAGTTATAAAGTAAATAGTACATCGGACCATATAATCACCATATAAGGTTGGTGTCTCTGCTAAATGCGAGAAATGCAGTATCACTACACGGTGAATTAAGTAGTTTTTTTTTACAAAAGCAGATAAGTCGTTTTGAAAATTTGGTATTTATTTACTGTTTTATTAATCCTCCCAAATTTTTGGATGTTACTAGACTGAGCAACGTTGCGGAACGGTTTTCCACAAAAGTGACTGTTTTCATAGTAATTTTCATACAAACTTCAAAATGCTCGTGCTCAGTCTAGTTACATGCAAATTAGCTAAACGATTAGGAAGACCAATAAAACAGCAAATGTCATCGTTTAGGCATAGAGGAGCGAAAAGGTCAAAATTTGAATCGTTCTAGTGTCCATTCCTCATACTTTCAAATCAATATTTTCAGCCTGATTTTCATTATCATAAAAATCACACAAAATTATTATTTTCCAATGAATTGACTTCAAGGCATCCTTGTACATCCTGGTTTAGGTCCCCAATATTACAAGGGTTTCCATGTTAAAATGACACGATTCCTTAAGGTGTCCATATGTATTAACACCGCTACCCTCCCTATACACCTACAGGAATTCGACAGTAGCTTCATCTGGCAACAAGTCAAGGCGATAATGGAAAATCACTCAGAACAAAAATCTTTTACGTTGGCCACATTTAGCTATGGAGCAACTAGATGTTAAGCAAGACAAAATAATTAAACACACTCCTATATTAGTCGTCTTCCCACAACAGATAATAAACAGGTGATTCTATACATTTTTGCTGTTATTACGCGTTCCACTGACGAAATAAATCCCAAAATTTATTTAGATTTAAAATTATTTGATCTACAACCTGTGTTATTAAGCATGATTACATGAATGAAAACATAAGCCATATTAGTCATTCCGGTAGCACGATATTTGGTTTCCACTCGTAACAGCTTTGCCGAAGTTCGCCCGTTATTTATGACCTCTACACCATTGAATATCCATGAACTCAACAAAAATCTTGCATTATGTGGCAGAATATTGCTTCTTGATTGGCACGTAGCTCTACAAACCCGGCATCCACTGATTCACCGAACAGCGCATGCCGCTCTCTTCGCTATTTTTAACTGCAGACTTTTGTATATCGTACACCTCTAATGGTATGGTACGAGTGTACGACCGAACTAAACTGCCTCCCACATTCACAGAACCCACGTAAGAAAGGCACCACATGTTGCATACGATTGGTAGCTGCTGCATTCTTCGAGTGATGAAAATTTCGCAGGCAGGGAAATGTTTGGGCGGAGAATAGAGAAAAACACAATCTAGACAAATAGATTTTGAATGCCTGATTTTTGGTGCAGTGCCAGGGATACAAGTTGTGTATTGAATGAAATATTTTCATCTGAAAAGGAAACATATTCAACAACATTTCATTGTGTGGTTAAAAACGTTACCATTAGAAATGGTATTTAATGATATTTTTGTTACTCAAAGTGTATTGTTTGCTTCTGCAAAAATTATTCATATAAGATTACAATATATTCTTCCTACATCGAAACCAACAAATATTTAACCGATTCAATCCGTCAATGGCCACCGAAATGATCTACGAGGAATTATCTATATAGGATTGGAATAGCGCCATGGGACATCATTTTGTTATTATAAATATGCCAAAGTAATCCCGAGAAATATACCGTACTGCAAACTATTCTTAAGTACATCACTTCACTATTATAAACAAGTCACATACAGAATCATATCATAATCATTAAATAATTTTAAGACCATAGATGTTTTGATAATAGAATAGAAGCTAATTCATTTCAAAACAATCAATTACATCGTATTGATCATAATCTGAACAAAAGGATATTTTGGATAGTCGTAGATATTCTTATAATACTATAAAGTTTCCCTAATGGTGTGATGATGTTCCTGGGAGCTGAACAAATTCAAAACAATGCTGGGGACATCGCTAATTATTTAGAATATTACGATCTGAATTCGGGAACATTTCCAACATTTCAAACATGTCAAACTTCATGATTTTGCAAAATAACGCACGCCAAAAGACATTTTAGCCGGTGCCGACGGTCCTACCGTCAGACGGTCCAGTCCCGGTGGACCAATATTGCGAATGTTCCAAATATGACTTGCAACTCGTCCTATGTCATAATTTTGCGATCAGGAGCTTGAGAGTGACTTCCAGAAATTGATATGATCTAACGTGTCCACATTGACATGGTCCTAGGGCATTTGGAATCCGGTCCCGGTGAACCACTTTTGCGAAAAATCCAAAAATGACTTGCAACACATCATATGTCATGATTTTGCGATCAGAGTTACCTCTGGGAATTCTTCGGTTTTATGAAGAATTCGAAGAATGGTTTTATGAAGGTATTTGGTTCATCTGGCAACATTCCGGGACACCCAGAAATGCTAATAACCTAATGGAAGGGCCATTTTTGGTCAGTTTTGAGTCATGGCTTGCGACATGTCAAATTTCATGATTTTACAAAGAAGTTCATAGAAATGTTTGCTAAAGGTATTTGCCCCATCTGGCCACATTCCGGGATACCCAGCAATGCTGGTTCCCTGGAGGAATTTGCCGCTTTTAAATCAGTTCTGAAACCTGAATTGCGACGTGTCAAACTTCATGATTTCACAAAACAAGATTATATCTAGACCAACATTTGAAAAGGGCGTAACAGCCAAAATTTATTCCTTCTTATTCTTCGTCCACATATAAAGCTTTATATGAAGATGAAGAATCAGAAGGAATAAATTTTGGCTATTACGCCCTTTTCAAATGTTGGTCTAGATATAGGATCGTCAATCATGATTGTAGACCGTTTACAAGTAACCTTAAATACTAAATTGTTTTACACTTTACATTAAATTCTGTATCGTTTTCATATTGCATAAGACATATTGTAATATTACCCTTCATCAAATGGTAAACTGTTGCCTGTCGTAAGATGCGAAATATTGTTTTAGCTTTGTCTTAGAAAATGTGAAGTAAATATAATTGCAGTGTTTATTGTAAATAAGTATCAATCGGTTAACGGACCCATACATTTTGCATTAGTACGGTGAAGGCTGATGGCGGATAATTCTTGTTGGCGTGTCTCGATGGTACATAAACATATGTTAATATTAAATAAGTTATCAAGTTTATGCGGAAAAATGTTGTTTATGAATGAGACCATCACAAATTCACGACGTTCTTTTGAAGTTTCAATTTCAATCAGCATGAATCGAGCTTTGTATGCCGGTAACGGGAAAACAGACCAACCTAATTTTTGAAGTATGTATAACCGAAACTGCTTTTATACTGACTCAATTCTGTCTTCGTTCATTTTCATTTATTTAGTCTACATCTAAACAGATAACACTTAATCAACAATTTGTGGCGTACACGGTTCGAGGCCGCATCTCTCCATCCTCGAGTACGCCCCACGCTCGCCAAGTCGTTTTGCTCCTGGTCTGCCCACCTCGCTCGCTGTGCTCCACGCCGTCTCGTACCTGCCAGATCGGAAGCGAACACCATCTTTACATGGTTGCTGTCCGGCATTCTTGCTACATGTCCTGCCCATCGTACCCTTCCGGCTTTAGCTACCTTCTGGATACTGGGTTCGCCGCAGAGCTGAGCGAGCTCGTGATTCATTCTTCGCCGTCACACAGCGTCTTCTTGCACGCCGCCAAAGATGAGTGCTTGCAAGTCCTCCTCGAGCATTGTCCATGTTTCATGTCCGTAGAGGACAACCGGTCTTTTTAGCGTCTTGTACATGACACGTTTGGTGCGGTGGCGAATTTTTTTTGACCGCAGTTTCTTCTGGAGCCCGTATCAGGCCCGACTTCCACATATGATGCGCCTTCGTATTTCACGACTAACATTGTTATCAGCCATTAGCAATGATCCAAGGTAGACGAATCCCTCAACCACGTAACACTGCTTCTCAGGCGGTCCCTGTCGCGCTCGGTTCTGTCCACAAGTATGTACTTTGTCTTTAACGCATTCACCACCAGTCCAACTTTTGTTGCTTCGCGTTTCAGGCGGGTGTAACGCTCTGCCACCATTGCAAATGTTCGGCCGACAATGACCATGTCATCCGCGAAACAAATAAATTGACTGGATCTGTTGAAAATCGTACCCCGGCTGTTACACCCGGCTCTCCGCATGACACCTTCTAGCGCAATGGTAAGCAACAGGCACGAAAGTACATCACCTTGTCTTAGTCCCCGGCGCGATTCGAACGAACTGGAGTGTTCGCCCGAAATCTTCACACAGTTTTGCACACCATCCACCGCTTTGATCAGTCTAGTAAGCTTCCCAGGGAAGCTGTTCTCGTCCATAATTTTCCATAGCTCAACGCGGTCTATACTGTCGTATGCCGCCTTGAAATCAATCAACAGATGGTGCGTTGGGACCTGGTATTCACGGCACTTTTGAATGATTTGCCGTACAGTACAGATCTGGTGACAGACGTCGAAGATGATCTGGAATATCACTTTGTAGACGGCATTAAGGATGGTGATCGCTCGAAAGTTCTCACACTCCAGCTTGTCGCCTTTCTTGTAGATGGGGTACATAACCCCTTCCTTCCACTCCTCCGGTAGCTGTTCAGTTTCCCAGATTCTAACTATCAGTTTGTGCAGGCTAGCATTTCCGGGCCCATCTTGATGAGCTCAGCTGCGATACCATCCTTACCAGCTGCTTTATTGGTATTTAGCTGTTGGATGGCATCCTTAACTTCCCTCAAGGTGAGGGCTGGTTGGCTTCCATCGTCCGCTGAACTGACGTAGTCATCTCCTCCGGTGCCTTGACTTTCACTGCCTGTACTCTCAGTGCCATTCAAATGTTTCTCGTAGTCCTGCTTCCACCTTTCGATCACCACACATTCGTCCGTCAAGATGTTCCCATCCTTATCCCTGCACATTTCGGCTCGCGGCACGAAGCCTTTGCGGGATGCGTTGAGCTTCTGATAGAACTTGCGTGTTTCTTGAGAACGGCGTTTCATCTCCTGAAAAAGGCGGGTCTGCTGTCTCCGATTTCGTCTACAACGTTCCACGTTCTGCCGGGTACCTTGCTGCAGCGCGACCGCCCGCGCTACGTCCTTCTCCTCCAGAATCTGTCTGCACTCTTCGTCGAACCAATCGTTCCGTCGACTTCGTCCCACATACCCGACGTTGTTCTCCGCTGCGTCGTTAATGGCTGCTTTAACTGTATTCCAGCAATCCTCAAAAGGGGCCCCATCGAGCTCACCCTCTTCCGGCAACGCTGCCTCGAGATGCAGTGGCGACATCAGGTTACTTCAGTCGCTCTAGGTTGTACCGCGGCGGTCGTCGGTACCGAACATTGTTGATGACGGATAGTTTTGGGCGCAGTTTAACCATCACCAGATAGTGGTCAGAGTCGATGTGAACGCCACGATATGTCCTGACGTCTATAATGTCGGAGAAGTGCCGTCCATCAATCAGAACGTGGTCGATTTGTGATTCTGTCTGTAGTGGTGATCTGCAGGTGTACCGATACGGGAGGCTGTGTTGGATGTAGGTGCTGCGAATGGCCATATTATTGGAGGCGGCAAAATCAATTAGTCGTACGCCATTTTCGTTCGTCAGCCGGTGAGCGCTGAACTTTCCAAGGTCGACTACTAAACTCCTCCTCTTGGCCAACCTTAGCGTTCAAATCTCCTATGATGATTTTGACGTCGTGGCTTGGGCAGCTGTCGTAGTCGTACTTATCATCATCAGTGCTTCCGGAGTGTGGGCTATGGACGTTGATTATGCTGAAGTTTATGAACCGGCCTTTGATCCTCAACCTGCACATTCCCTCATTGATCGGCCACCACCCGGTCACGCGCCTTTGAATATCGCCCATCACTATGAAAACTGTTCCCAGCTCGTGTGTGTTGCCGCAGCTCTGCCAGATGGTATGATTACCTCTAAACGTTCGCACCATTGATCCCTTCTAACAAACCTCCTGCAGCGCTACGATGCCGAATCCACGGTCCTTGAGCACATTGGCGAGTATTCGTGTGCTCTCGATGAAGTTGAGAGAATTGCAGTTCCACGAACAGAGCTCCAATCGCTAGTCGTTTTTCGTCGCAGTGGTCTTCGCTGATGGTTCCGGTCCGTACTCTCTTTATTCGTTGCGTTAGTTTTTTTTAAAGGCTGGTTTGGAGGGCCTGACACCAAACCCCCTAAATTTCCGGAGTACCAATCCTCCTTACTCCCGGTGGACCATGGTGCACAGTTTCACTTAGAGTCCCTCGCTGGCACTCGGACGATGATCAGCCGCCTCTAACATGGAGAACAGACGCTGTTGTGAGCCGTTCCTAACATGGAGAAAAGACGCATAGTATGATTTGCACCTCCGGAGAGGAGCAAACCCCCTCTTCCCTGTCAGCATACGACCATAGTTCCACCGGGGTTGGTTACCCGATTTTTCATTATGACGGGAGGCGATTTCTTGTGTTATGAACAGGTTAGTATTTTGAATATTGGAATTTTGTTTTATATTATTCGTTTCATTAGAATGATGGTGGAGGAGATGTGAGGGAGACCCTCCCGTTAGTGGTCGGATACCATACAAACAGCCATCGTAGTACACTGAAGTCAGTTTTACGCGGAGGATACGTTCCGCTTAAATCAAAGCCACGAAATCCCAAAATCCGCCGTAATATCGCGTAAATTCTTTTAAAAAAATCCAAAATGCCGTCCCAAACATAGTTTTCCCATGATATTTTTAAGCGATGGCTTTCTCGATACACTGGCGATCATCAAAAATATTCATCAAATGATTTATCTAGCAACTACAATGGACTGCTTAAATAAGGCAATTGATTAGATTGGTCGAGGATTCAAGGAAGTAGAAAATCAAAGTTGAGTAATAAAATACATAAAATCATACAACTCATAGGTTTTGCAAAAGAACTATGAATTTATGTTCTATTCATATGAAATAACATGCTGACCTCGCAAACAACTGCTGAAGATAAAAACATAATTTAATACAAGTATTTCCATCGCCCTCACCATAAAAAAAAAGTTTAATTGAATTCAACCACATGCCGTTTGCAATCAAGACATTAAAGCGATACAACTATAAGCTTTAAGTGCTGTTTTGTGTATAACCGAAGGCGAATTCATCTACTGTAGAAGCAACTAGTCAAAACAGAAACGTAGCTTCGAATCAGCATCCCTCGTGTTGTAAACATCGAAAGAAAATCAAGCTCGGCATCCGAAGATGCCTCGGTGCACATGTTTTCCATGGTAACGATTTAAACCGGCTAAAATAAAGTTTGCTCGTTCGCACTCAAGAAAGCCCTGAAAACAATCCTCGTTCTGCACTGCTCCACTTACGAAAACAAACCCGTATCCTAGCAATATGCCCCAGCATCTCATCTTTCGGCGACCAAAAGCCGGTAGTAAACAACCCGAACCTACCACGTGCTCGGTCGGCTTCATGAATGAATGCACGTGGCTTTGTTTACTAACAAAATGAAACGAAATCAACGCGCATACTCGGCTTTATTGAAGAATTCCGAAATCTGAAAGATAAACGATGCCAGTTTTCATCAGGTTTTTCCATGAACCTTTTCCATTTCTAGTCTGTCAGGGAAGCAGTAACCATCTCCGGGAGCTTACAATAAAATGTCGCTTCTCATTCTGAGCCATTTTAGTGCAAATTAATTCTCCCTAAATGTGAGCTTTTGCAGGTAATTTTGGTTTCAAAAGCAAGCGTTCGCATTTTGCAATCGAATGATACCTATTTCGTGCGGTTCCATACGAGTTTAAGCGGTGAAAAGTGCGTTTGAAAATTCGGGTGGAGCACCGATCATGGATGGCAAAGTGTCTCCAGATTTAGTGAAAATTAAGATAAAATCCTGGAAAACGGCGACCTGTTATGTAATTCTGTAACGAATTGTTGGAAAAAGTGTTGTGAAGATAATTGTTTGATGAATGCATACGAATTGGCAAGGTTTCGAATCAAATAATGATGGAAAAAGGCAATTTTTCGCAATGTGAGAAAAAAGCATGATGGCGACATATTGGAATTTTCTTCCGTTTGCTTTTCGCCATGTAATTCAGTGGGTGGGATGTGTAATGATGGAATCGAGAAATCTTCGCCGTGGTGCTATCTGCGATGCTTTCCGGGTCGATACGGGGTGTTTTATGTGGAAATGCATGCCTTTCCTAGTTGTTGCTAGCATCGTCGGGTGCTTTTGGCAAGCAGTAATGTTTGGAGGTGATGCCTACACTATTGGAATGCGGTGATGTGAAGTCGTTGTGAGATGTAGTGGATGAGGATACAGTGTATTCGAGGAAAATTGTTTCGATACAAAAGTGCAAGCGGCAATCATGGTTGAAAGTAATGCGTGTAACTAAATGGAAGTTAAAATGAATTACGCACATAGTGACGAAAACGGATGGAGTTTGCTGACTTTCGCGAGTGGAGTATGCAGTAAATCATACACATTTACTCATTCTGTTCCAAAAGTATAATTACCTTACAGGCGAAAATAACTACATGCGTAATATATTACCGAGCCAAAAGGCCATAACAAAAACCTATCATGAATAGTGTTGGACAATTGTGATATGTTACGACGTAATAATAACTGAAAAAATATTATTTACAACTTTGCACATGCTAAAACATTATGTAGTTTAAAAATAAGTCCCAACAAGGTTTTAAAAATTGATCAAATATAAAAGATATTTTACTTGGCTCGACAAAATGTTTTTATCTTGTCTACTACCCTGACTAACACTTTGACTTTTTCGCTCTCCTATGTAAGCATACGATACCATTTTCCATTTAAAAAATCCCAAATTTTAAGCTGGTACTCTTGTTAACCCTGCGAGCAGAGACGTAGAAATGCCAATTTAGAGAAGGCAAGTTCGATTCTCGATCCGGGCTAGGATGTCTCGGATGGGAAAAAATCTCGACTGCAGACGTATTTTGCCCACTTGATGTTTGTATGGAAATTAATATGGAAATAATCACTTTTGCAAAATTACGTTCCGGGAGATAATCATTAAAAGTTTAACCAACACGTTGACTTCATTAAGTACTTACTAATCCATACATTAAATTTCCAAAAAAAAATCAAATTAGCTCAAAATTTTAAATTATGATTACAAAAGTTTAAGCGAAGGAGAATGAAAAGTTCAAATTTCAATTACTCTATTATCTACTGTGCCCAGAATTCTGCCTGTATGAAATATACAATAAATCTACGCTTGAAAATAGATCAAGAAACAATGGAATGAAAAGAAAACGAAATTCCATACATTCAAATGTCTGTTGCTCAATATGATCTACATAAAATGATAACACAAACGCGACAGTAATGAATATGTATATCCGATTCATCTGCGAAACTGAACCATTGCTAGTCGATTCTCCTTAGAAACACAGCTAATAATAAAATACTTTGCATACTTCATTCTGACTACGAAGCCAGCCAGCTTTCCATAATCCATCCATCAACCTCGGCAACCATCGTCATAAGGGCAACTGTTGGAAACGGTTGCTTCAAGCATCATGGCCGCTGCCAGTGACACCACAAATCCAATGGACGAAGGATTGCAAGACCTGGGGGTGCCAGTGCCGGTTCAAACGTTTCTCTGGCAACAGATAGCCCCGTTTATCCGGCCCAAGCTAGGCAAGCTACATGAAGCTAGCTGTATGGTAAGTTCCCACGTTTCTTTCACATTTCGTTCCACAATGTTAAATGTTGACTTTTCCACCATAACAGTGTGATCTTACTTTTGTTGTTTTTTAACCAAATTTAACGGTAACAAAATTTTTAATAAGGATCCCGTATGATAGATCATTAACCACATTGGAAGGCAATGTATTATGAATTAGAGCTTCATTATTGACAAATCGGTTGATTGTGTCGTGTAAAGATTTTTTGCTGTATATTGCGTCTGTGTGCGAATCCATTATATGTCACCATTCCTACTAAATTACTATATAAATAGATGGTGTAACACTAACTCTCATTTTCTGGAGAATCAAACACTCCATCAAAAAAAAGGTCAATATCCATACCAAAATTGATTGAACTTTGATTGAAACAACGGCTTTACACTGAACTAGCCTCACACAAAATTATTAGAATTGTTACATTATTATGAAAATTGGCTATATAAAAACCGGATTTCTTTACATACATTGAGTTCTCTCGGGCTTGGGATCATAGGGGCGTAACTGCATTGATCGATTTCTCTCTATCGATTTTTTCTTTTGTAAATAACTCAACTTAATTAAAAGTAGCAACCGTGATAGTTTGCTTCTGGTGCAAGATTCAACCATCCATTATCACCCAAATCAATCAAATCTACGTCAAAGTGCCAAAATTTGCTGCCTTGATCAGAAGAAAATATCGACGAAGACAACAGTTACGCCCCTATGATCCTATGCACGAGATCTAATTATCATCTATTAAGGTCACTCCTGACAGAATCCAAGTTTCAAAGTGCTCGCATTTTCTGGGGCACACCAATCGATACGGATGCGGAGGACAACTGTCATTTTTGTTGATTCAGCTTTGCTGCGTCGCAGCATGTGTGAAAAAATAAAAATGACAGTTGTGCGTTGCTTCCGTATCGATTAATGTGCCCCCGAAAACGCGAGCACTTTGAAACTTGGATTCTGTCAGGAGTGACCTTAATAACTCCGTTCTGTTATCAAATCACTATAACGCAATCCAGCGCAATGATGAATTTTAAATATCGTTGACAACCAAGCTATGTAAATTACGTAGTGCTGATATCTTTGATACACAATAAATCAAAACCATGTTTAAAATAATTAGATGTCATCCAACATCTAATTTCATAATATATGCATTATACCAGATAATGCATTGAGCTCGCAGAACTTCGAAGGTTACATTTGATGGCTTTGAATTTATTACGAATTGAACAATAATTTAAATATTTTAGAAGTGGTGTTGGATTGAAACAAACAAAACTTGGTATGCTGGTGCAAATAAGCATCCGCAGAGCTACGTAGGGGAACGGTTCGGCACTTCATCTCACAGCTCCCATTTCCATCCCATCAAAAACAAAGCAATGAAAAGGTATTTGATTTATTATTTATTTTTGTAATTTTTTTCAGCATACGCGCTTATGTTAGCAAAGAGAGCGACAAGATTGGTGCTGTATTTTTTTTTGCGATGAGATGAATATATGTTCAGTGAGATGATAAATGGAACATTTCCTCTAGTTGCTCCCCAGCCGTTTTTGGTATTTTTCTGAAATGCCCTTTTTTTCTCATTTAGTGTAATTTAAATTGTCACGAATAGGCTAAAAATATTTTACTAAAGTTTTTGTCGGTGAGGTGACTGTATGACTTTACTTTTCATCTGATTCCCCTATTTTTTTGTACTGTAGCTAAGCCATCTGAGTTCTGTCCTGTGAAGGTGCAAATTCGCTTGATGTTTCTAATAATAAGCGCTACAGTAAACTATTTTTAAAGTGTTCAGGTCTCATAACCCGAATCGCACTTTAATCGCATTTAATAACTTATTAACGCCCTCCTTAGCCGTGCGGTAAGACGCGCGGCTACAAAGCAAGACCATGCTGAGGGTGGCTGGGTTCGATTCCCGGTGCCGGTCTAGGCAATTTTCGGATTGGAAATTGTCTCGACTTCCCTGGGCATAAAAGTATCATCGTGTTAGCCTCATGATATACAAATGCAAAAATGGTAACCTGGCTTAGAAACCTCGCAGTTAATAACTGTGGAAGTGCTTAATGAACACTAAGCTGCGAGGTGGCTCTGTTCCAGTGTGGGGATGTAATGCCAATAAGAAGAAGAAGAAGAAGAAGAACTTATTAACGCAATAAGGTGTAGGTCTGAAACGTCTTGAATTTTCTTATTTCGTGGAAAACTATGTTCCTGATCGTTCACTTACTCTGTAGGACGTCCTGAAAAGCTACAAAAAACTTACTCTTAATGTGTTCGGGTTATATTGTTCCGGATTTGACTTAGCAATATCTCAGGCATTTCTCATCCAAATTCACTTGTTTTTTATAACAGAAGTTCATACATTTTCCGAAACTTACCTCAGATTGTTGATCGCCAACACCAACATTTTGTAATAGTCAATTGGCCATTTTATAGGAAGGAAAATTGCGCAATAACTGTTCTTTCTCAAAAATGTACCAAAAACTATTCAGAGATGACGGATAACGAAATGCAATCAATATTTCTACAGATGTTCCAGGTTCTAAAAATCAATCTGGAATTCAGAACCTTGAAACCTTGGTTATCAAGCTTTGATTCATAGTTATGTTATGATAGTAATCCATCATTGGCCATTCACTATCATGTGCTTAATTTACCATTTGGATATGTGCAAATACATGCCCCATTCATTTTTGAAAAACATAAACATGTTTTTAAGTGATGATGGCCTTCGGGATTTAAGTTGTATTTTTACGGGATCTGCCCAATGTTTCATTAAGATTTTGGGAACCAAAGGCTTCGAAAAAAAATGTGTTTTCCGCGCGTTTTTAATTTTAATCAATTTTTATATTATTATGTATTACTATTTCTTACAATTTTAGAATTTACACGTTTTTATTCTGTTTTGCATAACGCGATACATATCACTTGTGTAAAAACAGAGTTTAGAGCATAAGCCATTTCAGATAATTTAAAAACAAAATGATGGGATCGAATAGTTCCTGTTGCATAAAGTTCACACACTCATTCTGGAGCTCTGATCAACTTGTCCACCAGACTACGTTCGATACAATGTCGATAGCAACTCTTTGTGATCTAACAGGCCCCTAGATACCATCTTAAGGGTTTATGACTTAGGAATGATCGAGAGCGACGTTTTGCGTTTTGCAAACCTTTCTGCATTTACGATCAATTAGATTACCAACTCAATTACGTTAGATACAAAACCGATAGCAAGCTATCATAACCGATAGCAAGCGTAGACCATGCGTATGATCAAAAATTTAGATATGTTTACTTAAGATAATCTGATTGAAATTCCAAACGATTAAGCGAGCTTCCAGCATCGTATTTGGACATACATAAACCGTAAATTATAAGCATGGTCTCTAAGTGGCCTGTATAGACATGATTGGTGGCTATCGGCTTTGAACAGAGTATAGTTGACTTTGTAGACCAATTCGTTTAAATTCCAGAGTGATTAGGAAATTTTAGAACATTTGTAGTAAATCATGCGCATGACTTCTAAGGACCTGTTTGGACACCATAGGTTGCTTTTGCGTTTGCACCGAATCCAGTTGACTTGGTAGACTAGTTGGTCTACATTTAAGAATGATTTGGAGAACTTAGAAACCGGTAATCATCCGCATGGCTTCAAGGCACCTGTATGGACACCATAGATTACTATTGGTTTTGTATCGAACCGAGTTGATTTGGTAGACCAAATGACTCCAGTTTGATTTGGAGAACATAGAAGATCCGATTGATACAGATCTAAATCGTAAACAATGCTCATGGCCTCTAAGGGCCTGTATTGACACCATGGCTTGCTAATTGTTTTGTACCGCACCCAATTGAAATGCCCGTTTAATTGGTCTGAACTCGAGAATGATCTGGAGAACTTATAATATCCGATTTGAACATATCTGAATAGAAAATTAGGCGCGTGGCTTCTAAGAGTCGATTCTTCCTCCGACGAATACAAAATGTTAGGGTGGCCGATCAACAATCTAGGGTCACTTCCGGAATCTTTTTATATGACAATGAAGTACTCGTCAGGGGGAGATCCATAAAGTACGTCACGCGAAAATTGGCGACTTTCAACCCCCCTCCCCCCGTCGTTACACTTTTTGTATGAATCCTCTAAAATTTCTGTATGACTCGTCACGCTTCTCGGAGCCCCCCCCCTAACAGCGTGGCGTACTTTGAGGATGGACCCTCAAAATGTTTAATTCAATAGATGGCGTTATTTCAGTGGCAGTAAAATCAAAATTTCCTCACTATAAAACTACTAATCAGTGAAAACTAAGTGCAGGAGATAATCTTTTCACCCCATACTGCATTCCTTATCACTACATTCTTCTAAAACATTTCCCCATTTTCCATAAATTTGCGAAATACATTATTTTCTCATACATTTGATCGTTTACCAATTACCATTCTTCCATGAGCTCATGGTGAAAATTTCAAAACATAGAGTAGCAGTGATATGGAAATGCTAATATCATCTTCCAAACTTGGACGTACATGTTCATGATAGCATTAGAGGCGAAAGTATAGAATTGATAGTTCCGTTAGGATACGGCAGGCATGAAGAATGTTTTTATAGAAGTCGATTTGAAAGCGAGCGGAGGGCAATATTTGTGATGGCACATATCGCACGACCTTCCTTCTGCCAAGCTCCCGTATGAAGGGGGAGGGAAGAATATCAGTGTGGAAGCTGATATATCTCCACTGGCAAAAGGAAGGTGGTTTGACTTGCTCATATGCCATCGCGTGCGGAAGGATTTGCTATCGACGAGTACTGTCTCCAAATTTCTAATATGACATCAGCATTTAGTCGAATAGGATTTTTATTGCACAGTTCTGTTTTTCTCATTGCGTCCAGGTTTAAGCAGGCTTAACAAAACAGATAGAAACGCTGGTATCGCCACTCAGTGCAGCACGGAAGGTTGTTGTCTACACTTTTCAAACAGTCGGTCCCTCATTATTTTGGGGATATAAATATGTAACGGTGTGTTTGTCCGAAGAGGCTTATTTTCAAAAAACCAGTATCTCTAAAACACTCACTACACGAAAGTATAGGTTTTCCTCTTCCACATAGGGGCATTTTTAAAATGTTCTATCGGGGGTAATTTTCCATACATCTTTGGGGGGTTAAATCATTTGAGATTTCTATGGAATTTGCAATAGTAAACAAAATAAAAATTGTTCTAGATCCCCCGATAGAGCATTTTACTTTACCCACTATATGAAAGAGGAGAGCATATACTTTCACGTGGTGGGTGTTTACTGATTTGGGTGATACTGATTTTTGAAAAATAATGTTTCCCCATAGAGACACCGTGATGTAAATGTGGCTGAGGAATATCTGAGATATTGCTAGGTAAAATTTGGGTCATTATGACCCGAACGTAAGTTTTTTAATCTTTTTACAGTAAAATATATTAGCTCTTTTAGTGGAATGTATTCAACCGTCTAAGACGAATTAACCTTAAGTACTAAGTAATTAACTAAGTACTTAATTCGTCTTAGACGTCTTTTTACAGTGCTCAAAAATACTTAAACTTAAGGTATTCGGGTTATATTGACCCAGATTATAAAATTATAGCCTTTTTTTTATTTTGACAAATTTCGGATTTTCTGGGCATTTTCGAAAGATAATTACCTATAATAATTCTGATATGATAATTCACATTGAGGTTGGAGTGCAAATCCCATGCTTCCGTCCATTGGTTCCTTGTGCAATTGCGATTGTGCTGGTCAATCACGGAGTAACAACTACGATATGCACGGTCATCATGCTCATGCTCATATATATTATATTATAATTATAATTTAATCACCGTTCAGAACGTTACCCAATATTGACCACAGGTATGTACCTATCAGGGAAAACTGTTTGTAGAAAATGGTACAATATTTAAAAGACTTGACCATTTCAGAATGCACCTCATCAAGAACGTGACGTAGGAAGGCGTTTTCTGACACATAAGACATTGATAAGTTTAGAATTCAAACCCCAGGTAGTGGGATGTATGGAAAAATCATTTTACACTTAACAAGATATACCGATATATGGAATAATCTACCTTGTAAAAATTTTTATTGCAATATTTGAAATTTGTAGAAATAATGTATTAGGGGCCCTCCTTAGCCGTGCGGTAAGATGCGCAGCTACAAAGCAAGACCATGCTGAGAGTGGCTGTGTTCGATTCCCGGTGCCAGTCTAGGTAATTTTCGGCTTGGAAATTGTCTCGACTTCCCTGGGCATAAAAGTATCATCGTGTTAGCCTCATGATATACGAATGCAGAAATGGTAATTTGGCTTAGAAACCTCGCAGTTAATAACTGTGGAACTGCTTAATGAAAGCTGCGAGGCGGCAATGTCCCAGTGGAGCATGTAATGCCAATAAAGAAGAAGAAGAATAAATGATGCGTTAATGGTGTGTAATCGACTGTCTTGTGTAGGAGTAAATAATTAGGCTAGTGCGCATTAAACATTATCTATCTACCCTCAATACATTTTGTCATAGTCATTCAGAATGTCCAGGACTACAAAACGGTTATCAGTATAATGTGTCCTGCTTAAAAAAGCGGCACTAGAGAGGAGTTATATTTGAGTATGTTGCCCCTTATAAGATCTGGCGTACTTTTGTGCGCAGTATTTCTCCAAAAGTTTTCTTTGTAGCCAACTGTGCTGCCCTAAATGGCCGGAACGAAGATATGATATTTAAATCTGTTTTAATCAAAATCAATGCTCGCAGGACTTTGAAATTTTCTAGAATTTTCTAGTAAAGCATTTTCCGTTTGTCTTCCATACGCACCTTGTAGTTTCACAAACTATAATACATTTTTATCGGCCACCTTTCAGACACGCCTTATAGTTTTTTTAAGCCACCGATCTTCCAGACGCGCATTGTAATTTTGCAAACCACAAACCAATTTCTTACGGTCTTCCAGGCGAGGCTTTGATGATCTTCAAACCACAAACCATTTTCCCAGCGGTCTTTCAGACGCGCCATCACAAGCCATTTTCCCACTGCCTTAGAGACGCGTCTTGTGATTAAGCAAACCGCAAACCATTTTCCGACGATCTTCGAGACGCGTCTTGTGATTTAGCAAACCACAAACCATTTTCCCAATGTCTTCGAGACGCGTCTTGTGATTAAGCGAACCACAAACCATTTTCCGACGGTCTTCGAGACGCGTCTTGTGATTTTGCAAACCACAAACCATTCCCCGACGGTCTTCGAGACGCGTCTTGTGATTTAGCAAATCACAAACCATTATCCGACGGTCTTCGAGACGCGTCTTGTGATTTTGCATACCACAAACCATTTTCCGACAGTTTTCGAGACGCGTCTTGTGATTTAGCAAACCACAAACCATTTTCCGACGGTCTTCGAGACGCGTCTTGTGATTTTGCAAACCACAAACCATTTTCCGACGGTCTTCGAGACGCGTCTTGTGATTCCAAAACATAGACCGACAGGATTGCCAAAATGTGTGCCCCTATATGGCTGGAACGAAGTTATGACAGCGACTCTCCATGGTTGGCTCTTAAAAGAAAGGCTTTCGAGGCCTCTGAACCTCTTGAAAGTAGGTTTCCGAAACATTTGTAAGAAGTCCTCCGATCCTCTTGAAAAGAGTTCTCCGAGCTGTTTAATAAAAGGCTTTCGAAAAAACGGAGCTTTTCGGAAAAAAAAGCCTTCATGTCTTTTAAATGGAGGCTTCCGAACGTGTAGGCTCTAAATTTTAGTTCAGAGGCATATTCATATTTTTATCATTCAACATTTTGTTTCAATCAGGTAGATAGTATAGAAGATTGTGAAAATTTATTCATTCATCGTTCTGTCCTTTTGATCCTTTCATCCATTACGTTGGTTGTGGAGGAAAGGACTGGATAGTCTTTGTCAATAGCCTAGTCGCAATGCATATTATTATGTACAAGATAAAATCTTGAAATAAAAAAAAACATATATCAAAACTTTATAAAAAAGTTTTGATTAAAAATCCGCCATTATGCATTTTTGTCCGAGGTACCCCCTGGGTTCGACGAAGGTACCCCCAGGGGTACATGTACCCCAGGTTGAGAACCGCTGCTGTATGGGATAACAGCGCCTCTAGCGATCTTATACTTATGCTTCTACTCAAGGCCGTTACGAATATTTAATAAAAATTATGTCCTACTGGTCTCCGAAAGGTCAAGAGGTGGGTGGAGGGATAAAACAAATCTAAAAACTCCTCATATTTGTTGAAGAACGTTTTGAAAATCCTAAAAAATCATCAAAGTTTTTTTGTGCTCCACCTCAAATAGTAGTTTGTGCAACTAGTTGGAAAATAGTAGTTTGTGCAACTAGTTGCAAAAAGATGATTTTTTCAGTACGAGTTGTACGTTTATCCAACGAGGCTTGCCGAGTTGGATAAATACTACGAGTGCTGAAAAAATCGAGTTTTGCAACGAGTTGCACACGCTATTTTTTGCAATGACGAAAAATTGGCTTTAATATGATAATCTGTACCAAAATGGTACATTTTTTTTACTTCACATGATCAATCTTGCCATATATCGTGCTGCTGCAGGAAACAAACACGTTCCATGTTATCGTGCCACATTGTATGCTGGAAAGACCATAAAGCAATAGATAAACCTGATTTTGGTGAGTTTGATGTCATGTCCTACAAATTATTTCATTTATTATGTGACACGAAGAATGGACTATTTGATCGCTCACCCAACCTAATTGAGCTAAATGTGGTCATGAAACTACTGTTCTAATGCTGGTTTTCCATTAGAGCACCCAAATGAGTGCTGTAGTGGATTTTATGCAACCCATTTGAGTTGCATAATGTTCATTAAAGCACCCATTTCATTGGTATGGAAAAGTAGGCCGTTTTATCACTCAAATGCCAACTGTAAACCAGGTATTATGATCAGGAATTGCAAAAAAGTGTTTTTGCTGCACGAGTTGTACGCGGTACATTCTACGAAGCTTGCCGAATTGGATAAATACTACGAGCTCTTAAAAAAATCGAGTGTTGCACTGAGTTGCACACGCTATTTTTTGCGATACGAAAAATAGGATTGATTTTGTACCAGAATGGCTCAGTCTGTTTTACTTCACATAATTATTTTTGTCAAAAAATCATGTTGCTGCGGAAAACAAACAGATTCCATGTTATCGTACTACAGTGCATGCTCGACAAACCATGAAAAGACAGATAAACTAGCCTATTAATCAAACTATTTCATTTATTACGCACCACGCTGTTTGTACACTCGCCCAAGCTAATTGAACAAAATGTGGTCATGTAAATACTGTTCTAATGTTGGTTTTCTATTATAGCACCCAAATTCAAATCAATCCAAATCGTGCAGCTAGAATAGTGATGAAAATTTGAGAGAAGACATTTATTTCTACACGAAAGATTCAAAATGTGAATAAGAAGATTAGAAACCATTTGTAATAGGCTTTGTGTAAAAAAGAACCGAAATAGGAGCACGGATAACCAACAACAACACATGAATTTGGTTGAGAATCTTGATAAATTGTTCGATGTAGCATCTTATACAGGCCATATATGGTAGAAAAAATTTCCAATGATCGGAAGATTTGTGTTTGTATTTGTATCGTTGAAGCAACGGATTCATCGAAATCCCAAGCAGCACACTTGTGTAACGAATTGCATATGCACGACTGATTAAGGAGCGTTTCTGACCAAGAATAGCAACCACAGCGAAGCCAAATAAATTAGTTTTAGTATAGTGAACATGAATGTTCAATTTTTCAAAGACATCCTTTCGATTTAAACCACTTCCAGCTGGTAGCATAGGCAAAAAGAGTAGACAACAACTTTCCGAGCACCATGATAACGGGACTCATTGTTTAGAGGCGATACAAAAATTTCTATCTGAGCTGAGTTTTCCCGGAAAACAAGAAAATCCATCCAAATCGCATCCTACACCATTCCACTATGGTCCAGGATACAGATTTACGCGGAAAGATGAATTTTACGTAAAAACTATATTTTTTAGGAAAAACTGTTGTTCTACAAAATTGTTCGAAATAGTAAGGCCATCATTATGGTTCTACCGAAAAATAGGGTGGCCCATCATTATAAAAAAATTAGAAAATATTTTTTTTATTTCTCAGAATATTGACATGTTATATTCTACAAAGTTGTAGCATAGCTTATTCCTATCAATTTCGCTAAATTTTTTTTTTCTGTGGCTCTTAAGTTGGCTGATTTAGAGCAATTTTACCTAATTGGATTAGGGTGTACCTTAAAAAAACAGTATTTTTGATCTACTTTTTTTGTTTTAGATTTCTCGAAAAAGTCGTGTTCAGGTGACTTTTAGAGCTAAAAAAATGCAACTTTTGATGGGTAAATATGCTCAATATCTTTTTCCGATCAAAAGTTATAATCGTTTTTCTGTCAAAATTACATTTTTTTCATAAGTTGATATCTCAGGTTAGGGCAGACCAAAAAAATATTTTTACACGGCATTTGAAAGAGAAATTAAAATTCTTTATTATGTCAAAAAATTGGGGATATGTTATTTTTTTATTTCAAGTTTTATCAATTTTACTAAAATGTTTTTTCAAAAAAAATTATTATAACTCGACAACGGAAGAAGATACAGCCGATATTCTTATAGCAAAACACGCGTTTTGAAAAACCCCAAAAGTCATTAGAACATAACATTCGTGAAAAATTAAAACTAAAAAATCTACAGCTTTAACACTTATTTTTATCATTATCATCGTATTGCAAGATTTACGAGAAAAGATGCATTTTCGGTCTGAAGCATACTTTTAAGAAACAAAGTTTGTTCTACAAAGTTGTTCTGGATACTTGGGCCCTTATTATAGAGTTATCGAAAAATAGGTGGGCCATTTTATAAAAACGTGAAATTTTTATTTTTTTATTTTGCGGAATATTGACGTAAACTGTTCTACAAAGTTGTAGCGCAGCTTTTTCCAATCAACTTTGCTATATAAACTTTTTATGTAGCTCTCAAGCTCACTTGTTTAGAGTAATTTTACTTACCAGGATTAGGGTGTCCCTTAAAAAACAATATTTATGATCTGCTCTTTTCAATTTTTTTTTTCACGTATGTCACCTTCTGAAGACTTTTGGGGCTTTTTAAAACGCGTGTTTTGCTATAAGAATATGGTCTGTATCTTCTTCCGTTGTCGAGTTAAATCAATTTATTTGAAAAAACATAATTTTAGTAAAATTGGTTAAACTTGAGATAAAAAAATAACATATCTCCAATTTTTTGACACAATAAAGAATATGAGTTCCTCTTTCAGATGCCGTATGAATATATTTTTTTGGTCTGCCCTAACCTGAGATATCAACTTATGAAAAAAATGTAATTTTGACAGAAAAACGATTATAACTTTTTATCGGAAAAATATATTGACCATATTTACCAATAAAAAGTTGCATTTTTTTGAGCTCTAAAAGTCACCTGAACACGACTTTTTCGAGAAATCTAAAACAAAAAAAGTAGATAAAAAATACTGTTTTTTTGAGGTACACCCTAATCCAATAAGGTAAAATTGCTCTAAATCAGCCAACTTAAGAGCTACAGAAAAAGCATTTTTAGCAAAATTGATTGGAATAAGCTGCGCTACAACTTTGTAGAACATAACATGTCAATATTCTGAGAAATAAAAAAAACTATTTTTTTTTACATGCTGGGCCATCCTATTTTTTGGTAGAACCATAATGATGGCCTTACTGTCTCGAACAATTTAGTAGAACAACAGTTTTTTTTTCTAAAAAATATAGTTTTGGCGTAAAATGCATCTTTCCGCGTAAATCTGTATCCTGTACCATAGTGCATTCTAAGCTCCAAAAAGGTCACCTAAATAAACCAAATACAACAACAACCCATTCAAGCTCCTTTTGAAATATCTTGCTGTATCTATCCAAAATGATGATTTTATGCAAACCACCATAAAACTGTCCAATGCTAAACTAATCAATGTCTTATATCAAAGCACACGCCTTCCTGGACCTCTTTCTTGGAGAGGAGCATTTCAAAATGGCCAGGACTTTATAATCAACATAAGAATAAAAAGTCTCTTAACTCTTAACTAGCCAAGGACAGCATTGGGTGACGTTCTAAATGATGATTAATTTATACAAAAAAAAACTCTGAACTCTAAAAATCTGAAATTGGTCAAATAATAAAAAAAGAAAGTTAATTGCTTATTTTCCGGGTATAGACTACCCGGATTGGAAATTCATTACTAGTTATGTTAGAAAACTCGATTTGTGAACAATGCACATGCACAACATGTGAAAGATTTAGTTCGAAATATGTATTGGTTAAAAAGACCTCACTATGCTTTGCAGCTTGGTGGTTACTGGGAATTTGGGCTCATCAGTAAACTGCGGAGGACGGAGGAGTTCTTTCATAACTTTGTGGGGAAATCACCTGTCTAGCATACTGAGGTCGTGGGTTCAAACCCCGTCGAAAGAAGAGGTTACATCCAATACAATTTTCAAACCAAATCTTTCACATGCTGTACATTGTACATATGCAAATATAAAAAAAAAGTCATAACAACTTCAATTTGAGGTCAATATAAGCTTACGAACCTAAGTTTTTTGAGCACAGACAGAAGGTTAAGAATATTAATGCTTTATACCTGTTCTTTGGTTTGTGACAATCGGTAGATTCAATCTAACAATAGAACACATTAATACATATACCATAGTAAGAATCATCGGATATCCAGCCAATGCCAAACTATCCAAGTTGGTGAGCCATAATTTAAACTGCGATTTGTGATCACCAAAGTAAACAGAAATCTAGCAGCATATCACTGTGAATGTGTGCATCAATTACTAATGACAACTGCTATTAGCATCGAACGGCAAGCATCGTCGTCGTCCTATGCAGAGGATTCAACAGGAGCCAGCAACCCCATACCTATACTCTCTTTCGATATGTTTCGCCTCGTTCAACGGGATGTATAGTGCCGACGGGTGTTATTATTTGATTATTACCACTTCACACTCAGCTTCATTTCGTGCCAACAAGTTTCCACATTCGCTTCGACTCGCTGCCAAGTCGTCTTCCGTTTGGTATCGGTGCCACCGCAGAAAAATTTATAGGACATGTTTATGACGGACCTAAATAGATGTTATGATGCCAGCTCCGGAAAAATTAAAATGAGCATCGTAAAATCAATTGCACCACTGATCCCAACTTGTATTTAACGATTGATTTGTATCCCTTATGTCTGCTTTCATTCGTTTGGTTTTGCTCACTGTATATATGGTAATCCTGGTATTGTTCCTGTAAATAATGACTAAATGTATTTTCTTCCAAACCATGTTTCTTTGCTTTTTCTATTCTCTATGCGTCATCTGTGCATAAAAACAATGTTTCAACAACATCGCTGTACTCGTTTAAAATTATGTTCATTTAAAACAATAACTGTGTGTAAAGTATTGTCAACATGCACCTGGACATCATGTAAGTGTAAATAATGTGCAGTTTTTTTATACGTACACTTCGTAGGACTTACGAATACTTGATATCCCAAAATAGGTTGCTTTTATAAATATATAATTTAAACAAAAAAATTGATATGTTATAAGTTACAGACAAATCTGGTAAAACATGAAAACTACATATTACGTAATATTACATTGTTATACAATTATTAGTTGCAGTAAAATTTTAAAAAAATAAAAAAACATATAATTTTAAAAGTTACCTATAGAATCGTTAACATAATTAGTAAAAGTAACGAGGAATCAGCAATACACCACATTTGGTTCAGTCTTCGTTCCCGGCAGTTCTAATAGAACATGGCATCGAACATCCATGTCTGATTTCAACTCATCGACCCAGTTATGGGACCATACGCAGGGGAAAGGGCAATATGCCCTAGCTAAGTAAAGACTGCTTTAATATCTTTAATATCAAGTTTATCATGGGTATTTTACCTCATGCAACAGTTAAACAACATAGCTAGTTGATGCCATCTTCAAATGGTAGAAAATCTCATTCATATTGATAATGTTCACATTTTAAAAAGTGGTGATATTCTGTTGCCGGATAACGCATGAGGCAAAACGACTTTTAGCTAGCAGCTCTAAGGGAACAACGCACCACGCGTCGTTCAATCAGCATTCTGGTAGGTACAGGGTTTGCAGAAATCTCAATAGATAACGAACAACGATAAAAGAGGGGCAAAAACGGTTCCGAATCATAACAAGCCATGATAACAAATTTATCAAATGGGACTCCATATACAGATGTGTTCGACTTGCGGTTGGCGGCAGGCATAAAAAGTGGTGATATTTCGTTGCCAGAAAACTCATGCGGCAAAACGCCTTTTAGCAGGCAGTTCTTAGGAAACAATGTACCATGCGTCGGCTCATCAGCATTCTGGTATGAACAGTGCATGGAGACGCGAGTACATTGTAGGATAGTTCCACTAGGGCGTTTTGCCTCACCGAAATGTTAGATGTTTCATCAAAATGTGGAAAATTTCAGTTTTTCCTACATTCCTATCTATTATTTTGACACTTTTTTCGCCTAACCTGCATAATTTCACGTCTAGTTTTATTAAGGCTATCTCAAACATGGTAAATATAAGTGAATACCCGAAAGTTGTTTTGCCCCGGGGGGCGTTTTAGGGTCTCTTCCCCTATACAGAGATGATAAGTGAGAGACTTGTTCTTTCTCTTTAGGATTCAATCCCCATTCTGGTATGAATAGTGCGTGGAGACGCGTAGTACATTGTGGGCAAGTCCTACTAGAGCTTTTTGCCTCGCCGTAATGTTAGATGCTCTTCCAAATGTGGAAAATTTCAGTTTTTCCTACCTTCCTATATATAATCTTGAACCTTTTTTTCGCCCTTAATGATTTGGGTCCAATTTAGTTACGTTCATCTCAACAACAATAAATATGATGTAATGCCCACTTCCCCTATTAAATGTTCATCCGCCTATTTTCATTAACCGGAAATCAGTCATCTTGAAGTCCAAAATAGCCAAACATCGATTCGCTCCTTCTCTTCATTGAGTCCGTTTCTGCAATGACCATGTTTATATTATTTTATTTTTTATTTTGTTTTTTTTTATGCGTCGAACATCGATTCATGTCTTCTAATTTTTGATACCGTTCAGCAATACCCATTTGAATGGGTTTTGGTTACTTTCATTAGGCAGTAGTCGGTCATCTCGAAATCCAAAATGGCACCAAACATCTATAACCATTAGTTTAGCATCTATAACCATTAGTTAGTTCTGTTGGATGGATCGCGATCGATAGACTTGAAGGAGTTGGCTGGGACCTAGGACGCTGAGACGGCTTCACAAACGTTTCCATATTACGCTCTAGGGTGTGCTGGCGCTTGAGCGGAAATTATAGATTAAATTAGGGTATCGGTCCAATCCGGACCGGGAACGGATAGGCAGCGTGAAACCTTGTGTGCTCCAGGGTACCAAACGTCCGTTTCGAACTTTGCTCCAGTTTCACCTGCTCTCTTTTGTTCAAAGTTATTCCGTCCTGGCAAAATATGTTTAGATTTCGTATCGTATCATATCGTATCGTATCGGCGAGATTCAGGGTCGAATGCTAAGTGACCGTTACATATCAATTGCCAACTTCGACCCATTGTAGGAAAAAACGGTGTCAGGCCGAAGGTCATTTGGCCGAATGGTCATTAGGCCGAATGGCCATTAGGCCGAATTAGCAAAAAGAAGCAAAAAGTGAAAAATGAGAAGTTCTTTCTTCACCTTACCCCTTCTTCCTTTACCCTTTTTGCATCTTCCTTCTTGTCTTGCATCTTGCATCTTGTCTTCTTTTTCCTTTTTTTCTTTTTCGCTCTTCCTTCTTTCTTCTTCATTCTTCTTTCTGCATTCTTATTCCTTCTTTTTTCCTTCATTCTTCTTCTTTCTTTGTTCTTCCTTTTTCCTTTTCCTTCTTTCTCTTCCTTCTTCCTCTTTCTTCTTCCTTCTTTCTCTCGCTTCTTACTTTTTCTTCTTTTCTCCACCCTTCTTCTTTCTACTTTTTTCTTCTTTTTTCCTTCTTCTTTCTTCTTTCTCCATTCTTCTTTCTTCCTTCTTCCTTCTTAGTCCTAATAAAAAAGGATAAAAGTCCTTCTTTCTTTTTTCTTTCTCGCTTGTTGCTTTTTTTCGTTGCTTCTTTCTTTCTTCTTTTTTCTTCTTCCTTCTCAATTATTTCTTCTTTCTTCTTAATTTTTCCTTCTTCGCTTTTTACTCCCTTTTACCTTCTTCCCTTTTTCCTCGTTCTTCATACCTTTATCCTTCTTACTCCTTCCTTCTTCTTTCTTTTTTCTTCCTTCTTCCTTCTTCCGCCTTCTTGGAGCATCCTTCTTCCTTCTTCCTTCTGCCTTCTTCCTTCTTCTTTATCCCCCCCTTCCTTTTTCCATCTGCTTTCTTCCTTCTTCCTTCTTCTTTCTTGCTCCTCCCTCAGCCTTCTTTCTTCTTTCTTCTTCTTTTTTTCTTCTTCCTTCTTCTCTCTTCCTTCTTCTTTTATTTTCCTTCCTTCTTCCTTCATCCTTCTTCATCCTTTCTTCCTACTTCTTCTTTCTTCCTTCCTTCTTTTTACTTTCTTCTTCAGCAATTAAAAAACAATTCATACAGTCGGTACATTCTTCAAAAATAAATCTTGAGAGCGTTGTGAAATCGATCTTCGTAAACTCTGCGGTGTCTGTAATTGCACTCTAAAATCCTAGTGCATAGGGTAAACTGTCGGAATAAAACGCTTGCTTAAAATAGTTGTGCCTTAATAAGTAATTGACCTTCCGAGACTCGCACCGTTGTAGAGCACGTTCGTCGTTTACAAGAACGGCGGGACAGCGTGAGCGATCCAGGACCATGTGATTAAATACGACAACGGTCTTATAATTTAGTGATTCTCAGAAGCGGTTTGAAGGAAACTTCTTTGAAATGGAAGTTAATGTGGTGGTAATCCAGATCACCATTCTGCACGGGTGAAGATTAGTTTGTCATCATATAGTTACCCCATTTGTTAGCCTGTGCTCTAATCGCCATCTCTGTGATCTGTGATATCGAATCTGTTCGGTATCGAAGGAGAAATAGGAGAGGTTTAGTGATTAGTATTTTTTGCGAATTTGAACGTTAAATCGATGCAAAAGAGTTTGTGTAGAATAGATTCGGTAATTCTAGTACCACTCACCCTTCGAAGATATTTGTGCAAAGAAAACTCTAGTGTGGTTGTGGACAATGGACATGGATAATGACTTTCAGTTTCGCACCGATTCGTGCGTTGCGGGAAGGATGTTTCGACGAATAGAGATCCGAGTATTCATATACTGCATTCGTTTACGAAATTAGTGGCAAAATGCCACTTAGGAAAAATGCTGAAAAGAAGCTTGGTCCATGAAGAGCTCGGTTTGTGCATTGTGATTCCGCAGAAAATTTTGTTGGTCAATTTAACGGAAAACGAGAACTTTGCCAAATTTTCATCTGAATAGTCGTTGGACAGACAGGAGTAGTTTTTGGAAGTACAGGGCATCTCGAAAGGCTGGATGGTCCTAAAAACCTAGACAATCATTTGAAAAAGAGAGCTGATTTCGACAACCAACCAACAAAACAAAATCAAAATATTCTCAAAACTTCGTTGAAAGCCGATGCAGTTTTCCATTCCACCATAGCCAGTTTTCCAAATGGCAATACTTGTCAATCAATGGTTCATTCGAATGGAGATCTCCCTATCGTGTTTGAGCTCCAGTATCTCAGCCTGTCAATCGAAGGTGAGGCTCAAAAACCTTTGTCAATCAACGTTTGTCAACTCGAATTCGGGCCCATGGACTATTCACGTCTTCCCACCTCTTTAGCATGCCGGCTCAAACACAAATAAGCACTGTGTTTCTCGAGACAGTAGCTCTCACTGTCGTCGATGATGATGGAATGGTTTTCCAAGCTTCGTTAGACTCAGTGCCCATCGGGATGCTCACCAATGCCAAGCTACTCATCAATCCTCAAGCCAAAGTGAACGTTTATGTTGCTGGTATTAGGCAGCCCTAAAAAAGTTAAAGCGAACTGTCACTGCAGCCCTCTGGTCCAGAACACAATCGTATTCTACGAAACTCGCGTCATCGATTATCCCACCGCCGATTTGCCTATCATGAAGACATACTTTGTCCCCTCGTTACTACCAGTCATTCCGTAGGCCGATCCGCAGTTTCTAAAACCCATCAAAATTGATTCGGTGATCTGGGCTGAAACGTTTTGCGAATTCCATAAGCAAAATAAGATGTCACTCAGTGAAGGTCAACCTGTCTGGCACCCCACGATCTTGCCCCACTTCCAGAACTTGTTTACAATACACTACCGAAGACCGCTTAGAAGCTTCACTCCAAAGGTTTTTGGAAAGGGAGACTATTCCAAACGAAACCGTCTAAAACGCGTTGCACCACCTCCAAACGGAACATTGCAGCAAATGATGTAGATGTTGAGTACGGAGAACTCCGATCTGAGTACCGATTTCTCAGCCTTGAAAGCAGATCAGAGCGGAACCTTGAAACAAAGGCAGACTGCCACCAGTTTATGAACAACTACAAACTACTTGGTCATATGAAGCGTCTCAGTGAGCTTCTAAACAACACGAAGACCCACTGTTTCTTCCACATCATCCTGACTTCAAGCTTCCCAGCACCACGATGAGTACATGTGTGGTATTCGATGTGTCGACGTGCAAAACGACGCACGTCAGGCTAATCTTCAAAGAGCACTCTTTTAGTGGGTCCGACCGTCCAGTCAGATTTTTTGTCACTTTTCATACGATTTCACCGTCACCACTCGCCTTGGTGGCTGTCCCAGTTCCTTTGGGTAGATCCTCTACCACCTAAACTGCAATCAGAGTGCAAGGGATTTTATGAAACTATTGACCTCCTCCACCAAATCAGGATCCCCATTTTCTTTTACTCGCCAATCCGAACACTATTCAGCTGCATTACTTCGCTGATGCCTCTGAAAAGGCTTATGGTGTATACGATTTTGTACTCAATCATGAAATGACATGTCCACCCATTTGCTGGCATCAAATTCAAAGGTGACTCCACTCTCTCCTTGGCACACCATTGCTCGGATGGAACTATGTGCTGCATAGTTCTTACTGTAGTTTTGGGCAAAAAGATGAATTTTGCCCTCAAACTATTCGCTGCAGTATATTTCTTGTCCGACGACAGTTCCGCAATTGCCTTAATCACAACCTGGCCACTTAAAGACTTTCGCCAACCCTTTTTCCAGAATTCAAGATAATGCCCCAAACGGTATAAGGTCGATGTCGACGATTCCGTGGATGATATTATATCAAAAAGATTAAATGCAGTAAAACTTTTGAACCGCCAGAGATGGTGGACTGGATCAGCTTGGCTGCTGGACTCGAAATGTGGCCTATCGGAGTACTTCCCGAAGAAGATAAGCCAGAAACATCATCTTGTAGCTATGACATCCGCACAACTCACTTTCATCGACAAACTGTTTTCATGTTGCAAGCAATTCTCCAAATGTTGGTGTTACATCGCATTCTGGTTGCGATACCTTACAAGGTCTTTTAATAAATCGATGCACTAATCGTCAACTGCAAGGCAAGTGGAATTCAGGCCCACCGTAGAGTCTATTTCTCCAATAAGCACCGATGAACTTAAATCAGCGGATCAACTATTGTGTCGATTGACTCAACGTGAAAGTTCTCCTCAAGAGTACGATTGCATGTGGTGAAGCAATTTTCAAATAGAGTGCACTTACCTTTTTGACGTGTAAAAGAATTCAGACTAAATCGCGTCGGAGGGCGTCTGAATATCACCGATCTCGAGGAATCAATGAAGCACCCCATATTACTCAGTGCAAAATATCCGATTTATAGTATGCTAGCAAACCACTAAACCACCAATAAAAAAATATTTGATCATTGGAAGAAACTTGCTCTGGCGAAGATACCATCAATGCATCACATGTTTTTGCAACAAACCATCCTTAATTCATCACAGTACCTCCGACTTGCCAACATCGAGAGTTACCCCGAGTCGTCGACGCGTCTTTTCTCTGTGTTAATTATTGTGGACCTATTTTCATTAAATCACATGTTCGAAGTCGCGGTCCAACAAACGTTTACGCAAAGTTTGAACTCATGAAAAACATTTATTCGCATCTTCTGCTCATCCGGAAATATGCACATCATATAGGACTTCGGTCACTGTATACAGTTTGTCCGTAATCATTCCTGCACCTAAAAGAATGTCTGTTTTAATTTAAAAATTGTTGAAAAACTCGCGTAAAACATAAAAATGTGTTTCATAGAATGCAATAAAAGCTTGTACGGCTAACAAGCGACACCGACCAATGATATGATCTGTCTGTAACATCTTCCGAAAACTTTCTTGGGAAATCCTCGAATTGAAAAAAAAAACATAGTCTCGAAGCCTAGGAACGATACATTAATAAGGTAAGAAGTTTTTCAGAATTTATCCACCCCTCTCCTAAAATGATTGTTAAACTTTGAAATGAATTCTGATTCTTGATTTCTCGTTTCTAGTAAAACTGTAGAATTGAAACATATTGAGATTCGGAAATCAAACTTGGGATTCGGTTCCTGATACATTTTTGTCGTTTTGTTCAATTTTGCAACTGAATGTTTGATTCGTTCTTGACAAATCACAAGTAGTGCTATTTTTAGCTTCACAAGTAGGTATTTATAACCACTCTTATAAAAAAGATAAATAATAATCACATAAAAGAAACTACTTAAGTACAGCATTCCAATTACCAACTAAAAGCATTTATTCTTTTGTTTTATCACAAGCTTCATTTCCGATCTTCTATTCCTGCTATTGAGATATCAAGTATTCAAAGAAGTCTTAATAAAATACACTTTTTATTGATTGGATTCTTACGACCATTCTATTCTTAACCTCGTTTCATCGCCCTCATCCTTTATCATACTTAATTCCATGAATCCTATGGCGCCGACCATCGTTTGCACATCCTTCTGCTGCTGGAATCACCACCCACTTCACAGGAACTGAAAGAGGCGTGTAAGGTATGTTTAGCTGATTCGATTATGCGGTGCTAAAGCGAGAGAAATACTGAATTTTTTATTTACTTCCGTCCGACACTACGCGATCCATCACATCCGAAATATTTTACAGTCATTCGAGAAGTCACTGGTGCAGAACATGTTCTACGGGCTATCGCCATCGCTTGAATCGGCACTGAAATCAATTCCCCGCTGGAGACTGGTCCAGGCCGCTTTACCGCACGTCATGCACTGTGCCGGTGCACTCATGCACAATCGGTAATAATTGAGTGCAAAACCCCACAAGTGACTGAGCGGCATTCTATTCCCCGATCCATGTCTTTGTGTCTGTTTCAGCGTTAAGGATTTACAACCGTTGGGAGCAGCCGAGACGAAAATTCTTTATACGCTCCATTGGATTTTACTGTTTGCCGCAGAAGAATGTGCCGACGACGATTTGGAAGCAAACAAGGAGGTCAAAAGCAAACAAATTTATCTGTTCTCTATCCCCACTATTTCGGTAAGCATGGGGTGGGTAGACGGGCCACATGAATTCGATTGTTATTTAGTAGATTTCGGGTATGCATCCATAATGTCACATTTTTTTATGGTAAAGGGTTTTGTAAAAATGTTACATGCCATACAAACAATGTTGGATCCCTCATACAAGGAAACGTGACATATGAAAGTTACGTTAAAAAAAATAATGAAAGCATAAGCTGCTGCTAACCGCAAGTCAGACTTATCTGTATATGGACGCTATATCCAGATAAGTCTGACTTGCGGTTAGCGGCAGTAAGGGCCTTAAGAGAAAAAGACTTCATTCATTAAAACTGTCTAACAAGCGCGATATAATTTACTTACTTCCAATTTTTTGCAGTTATTCGTTTATTTATTTGCTCCTATCGCCCATATGCTGAAAGAATCCGACTTCCAAAACATTCGGCTTGAGAATGGCCTGAAAATGTGGCAAGGAATGTGGGAATATCGTGCGCCAAATGCACCCTGTTTCACTGCACCTGTAAAACCTAAGGCTCGAAATTTTCTCAACTCTGTGAGCACCACACCGTCAGTGGAAGTATTTTCTCCAAGTAATGCATATCAAATCAATATTCAATGTTTACTAGCCTGTCACCTGTGAACAATTTTACAGAAAAACCGGAATCCGCACATCAAGGAATCGATTCCCCACCCAGCATCTCATTCTCCGAAACCCCGAAACATGAGGACGAACTGTCCTACATATCATCGCCAAAAGATTCCGTGTTTCCCGAAACCATCCCCGAGGAGGCATCCAGTGTCGAAGAGGAACGAGTTGTCATATTTCAACTGCCTGTCGGCGGTAATTTGGCAGATTCGTCGTTCTACACCGCAGATGCTAGTCTGCTACATCAATCCACTAGTCGAAAGGGTGCCAAAGCTATGCCACTAGGCGCAAGAGAACGACCGGACAAAATTGCCACTAAATTCGATTTCGACCGCATCGATACGTACAGCGTGAGTATTTTGTTTTGAACGTGAAACATTCAGTGACTAGAGGCGACCAGTAGAGTCCAGCAAAGCGTAATTATAAAATGGACTCCTCAATCAGTGTTGAGAAATGACATTTCGGTGTCATGGAACTGCTATCGCTAATTTGCAAATAACTTTGTTCAAATGTTATTTACTATTCGGGATTACCGCCTATAACTTTGTCGAATTGATCATTATTGAATACAAACTGTGGAACATGAAAGCGAAATTACAAAAATGTCACGCCTTCTATTTATATTCTAGACAAAGTTATAGAATTCTTTAAGATGTTAACGTTTATATAAAATCCCGAATTGTAAATAACTTTTAAAAAGAAAAAAAACTTAGTCTCGTGACAACGAAATAACATTTCACAACACTGTCCTAAGTTATGAACTAGTCGAGCAAACTTTCTTTCGAGTGACTCCTGTAGGGTAAGACGGTATAATGCGCCCCACCTGGCCAAAACGCCCCCTTTGATTTCTAGAAAACTATAACTATTTAAGGGTCAAAATCAGTTGGTATCCATAAGTATTTGTAAACCCATCATACTATGTGAATGTGGAAGTATTTTTGTATTACACAATTAAAATAATAGCAAAATACAAAAAGTTATAGTTTTGATGTTACTTTTAATGTTTGTTTGCTCAACATTCTGGAGCGACTCTGGCATACTGTCCACAAAACTTGCACTGGAACACTCAGATGGGCAACAAAATAACTTTTCTCAGTGGTTAGTATGATATAAAATTGCTTCCATCTTCAAAAATGTAACGATTTTCGAAAACATGTTTCACTGGCCAGTGTAGGCAGGACGATATGCCCTTACCAACTAACTGGACACAAGCGCAGCGAGCCTGCAGCGGTTGCTTCCAAATTGTATGGAAAATATTGAAATGTAATTGACACCTGCTTAAATGAACCTATGTTGATTTTTTAATGTCAAGCGCATAAGGATTTGTAGTCTTTTTGTTATGGGATTGATAAAATACTAATGAAGGGCTTTAAAACGTCTTTGGTTAAGGTGGGGCGTTTTGCGGAGTTCAAAGTACGTACGATTTCCTGCCATGGTGCGTCTCCAAATTTTTGCGTTGTTCTGTTTTGATCCTAGGGTTGTCTAACCGGTAGTACCGAAACCGGTAATACCGGTATTACCGAGCAATTTTGAGTACCGAAAATACCGGTATTAGAGATGGAAAATACCGGTATTTTCGGTATTTTAAATTCTGCTCTCATAATCAGAAACTCACCGTGAAACAAACACTTACAACAATTCCATGCGTGCATGAATGAACCTTTGCACAAGTAAGCATCATTTACGACGTTGCTCCATTCTCTTTGCCATCTGTCAAATTGGCAATGACTTTTTTCTTCAATGAACATTGCTTACATCGTCCTGAATTTTTCCGCAATAAATGAAATTGTGAAGAAGGTACGAGCCGTAGTAGTTCTCTTCTGGAGATCATCTGTGAAAAACGATTTACTGCAAAAATATGTCCGTTCTGGATTCGAAAATAATTTGTATTACTGGCTGATACCAAGACACGTTGGAATAGCATGTGATCCATATACTCAAACGGTTCTATGAGTTGAAGGAGTCTGTTAAAAAAAAACTCTGATCGATTTGAAGCTTCAATTATAATTCAAATTCAATGGTGATGATTTTTGCCGATAGGTGAATTAATGCAAGCCCTCGAACCTGTTCAAGCTGTTGTGGAACTACGATCAGTGTACGCCGATTTTAAAGCTTTTTTGAATAATCCTACCGTAAAGCTATTGATAGAAAACGATTTTGAGATTTTATAAAAGACATAGAGATTAGATCTTGAAACGTCTAATCATTCCCAATTTGATCGTTGAAGCTGAAACAATGACCACATCTGAAGATCGGTACGAAGAAGATACCTATATGGATTATTTTTCGGGTTTATCAGTTAAAGAACAACTCGTGAAGAGACTTCAACAGATCAAAACTCTTGCGTTGTCGATGGCAACTACGTTGACACCAGGATTCTTGCAAGGAATGCGTAAAGAATTCTACTGCAGTATCCCCCCGCTTATCTGGACCTCGCTAATCCCACGACTCGTTAGTCCGGATCTCGCTTGGTCGGAAGTTTACGGATTAAAAAGTATCAACACTCATTTAAACACATTATGCTACCAGTTGTCAAATATGTGCTTCAGTTGAACATTGCTAAAAAAATCGTGGCGAGTTGGGAGACGAATCACTCAGTATGCCATGTTCACTTAAGTTTCACTTTGTCCAGCTCAACCAGCTTTGATTTTGACATTTGAAGTTTGTCAATCATTATTGTTTTTCACACAAAAGTCCAATTGAAAAGTCTTTCTTACATTTCTGAAATTTTTACAAATACCGGTATTTTACCGGTATTACCGGTATTGACTCCACAAAATACCGAATACCGGTATTTGTCAAAAATGACCAATACCGATCACCCTACTTGAGCCTCTTCCTATCATATACTTCAACTTCGACGTGTAGATAACTAGTCCAATCCGTTTAGCTTCGCTTTTCAGTCTGATGTAGGCTTCCTCCATCCTCTCAAAGTTACGTACCATAATATCAATATCGTCGGCGAAACCAAATAACTGGACGGATTTCCGTTTAGCTTCGCTTTTCAGTCTGATATAGCCTTCCTCCATCCTCTCAAAGTTACGTACCATAATATCAATATCGTCGGCGAAACCAAATAACTGGACGGATTTCGTAAAAATCGTACCACTCGTGTCAATCCCTGCCCTTCGTATTACTCCCCTCCTGATGTGTGGGCAGGTTTTATTCGCGGCATTTCTGCAATACCTGACGAACGGCGAACACCTGATCTGTGGCATAGCGTTCACCCATAAATCCCGCCTGGCACTGCCCCACGAACTCTCTTGCGATTGTTGTAAGCCCACAAACAAATATTGTAATAAAAGCTTGCAAAATTGTAAGGTCTTATATTTTTTTTGCATTTTCGCATAAGCCCAGTTCTTATACAGGTTTTGGTAGGTTTCTATAAAGAACTAGCTATATGTACCCGGCTTTGCGTGGGATAGAAAATCAATCGTTTATTTATTTATTATCAGACTAAGGCCGGAGTGGCCTGTGCTGCACATAAAAGTCTTCTCCATTCAGCTCGGTCCATGGCTGCACTTCGCCAACCACGCAGTCTGCGGAGGGTCCGCAAATCGTCCTCCACCTGATCGATCCACCTTACCCGCTGTGCACCTCGCCTTCTTGTTCCCGTCGGATCGTTGTCGAGAACCATTTTCACCGGATTACTGTCCGACATTCTGGCTACGTGCCCGGCCCACCGCAGTCTTCCGATTTTCGCGGTGTGAACGATGGATGGATCTCCCAACAGCTGATGCAACTCGTGGTTCATTCGCCTCCTCCACGTACCGTCCGCCATCTGCACCTCACCATAGATGGTACGCAACACTTTCCTTTCAAAAACTCCCAGTGCGCGTTGGTCCTCCACGAACATCGTCCAGGTCTCGTGTCCGTAGAGAACTACCGGTCTTATAAGCGTTTTGTAGATAGTCAGTTTGGTACGACGGCGAACTCTATTCGATCGGAGCGTCTTACGGAGTCCAAAGTACGTACGATTTCCAGCCACTATGCGTCTCCGAATTTCTCTGCTGGTATCGTTATCGGCGGTCACCAGTGAGCCCAAGTACACGAATTCTTCAACCACCTCGATTTCGTCACCACCGATAGAAACTCGTGGTGGGTGGCTTACATTGACCTCTCTTGAGCCTCTTCCTATCATGTACTTCGTCTTCGACGTGTTGATGACTAGTCCAATCCGTTTAGCTTCGCCTCTCAGTCTGATATAGGCTTCCTCCATCCTCTCAAAGTTACGTGCCATGATATAAATGTCGTCGGCGAAACCAAATAACTGGACGGACTTCGTAAAAATCGTACCACTCGTGTTAATCCCTGCCCTTCGTATTAGTCCTTCCAAAGCGATGTTGAATAGCAGACACGGGAGACCATCACCTTGCCGTAACCCTCTACGCGTCCCGTTACGCTGGGATATGGATACTCTGAAGTAGTGCGTAACGGTGTAAATCCGGTCATATCGCCAGGCTCGGTACAACACTGAAGCTGACAATATGACGTCCCTAACCCCGAATCCCAAGGTGTCAGGCGACCCGTGCTGAGGGGATGAATGGCCTGGGGGGTGAAACAATTAGCCAGGCAGTTAACGGAGCCTGTAATGCTGGGTAGACACTCTTCATGTTGCATTACGGAGTAAGATCTACCACACTGTGCTCTAGTTCTTACTATTCTTGTTAATACTTATGAGTGATGGTCCGAAGAGTATGGAACGACTATAATTTGCTTTTAGATGACCCATTTTTTGCTCCTTTTGGATGGAGTCAATGGAGTAAATTGTAAAAACGTAACTCAATCTTAGGCTGGTTTCGAAGCCGACGACATGAATCTCCAAGCTCCAGAGCGCTGATCAATTAGGAAAGAAGCGGATACGAATTTGGTGGATCTGCTGAACCCTCTGACTAATTAGAGCTCTGTGTAATGGTGAGATTCGTAAATGTCAAACGCAATGGAATCAGATCTCTATACAAAAACGAATTCGGATCTCATAAGAAGAAGCAAAAATATGTTTGAACTTCAGTACCGATGCATGGTCAAAATCAATATTATCCCACTTATTGTTGAGCCGAAACTGATTGAGGGGCGCGCCTTTGAGAGTTGGTATAAGCCATTTTTCGAAGGGTATAAATAGCGGTACCTTAATCTAAAGAGGCCTTACATTAAGCTTGAGAAATATATGAATAAAAAATGACTACTTCATTTCTTCTCAATAAAAATGGAGCAGAAAGACATCCCGAACAAAAAAAAAAACCCTCTACGCGTTTCGAAGGGACTCGAGAATGCCCCTGAAACTCGAACTACGCACATCACCCGATCCATCGTTGCCTTGATCAACCGTATCAGTTTATCCGGAAATCCGTTTTCGTGCATTAGCTGCCATAGCTGGTCCTGATCGATTGTATCATATGCGGCTTTGAAGTCGATAAATAGATGATGTGCGGGCACGTTGTATTCGCGGCATTTCTGCAATACCTGACGTATGGCGAACACCTGGTCTGTGGTAGAGCGTTCACCCATAAATCCCGCCTGGTACTGCCTCACGAACTCTCTTGCAATTGGTGTAGGTCGGCGGCATAAAATTTGGGAAAGTACTTTGTAGGCGGCGTTCAGCAATGTGATTGCGCGGTAGTTGCTACAATCCAGCTTATCGCCTTTTTTGTAGATGGGACACACGACACCTTCCATCCACTCCTGCGGCAGAACCTCATCCTCCCAAACCTTGGTAATCACTCAGTGCAGCGCTCTAGCCAGTGCTTCACCACCGTGTTTAAACAGCTCTCCTGGTAGTTGGTCAACTCCAGGGGCTTTGTTGTTTTTCAGCCGGCCGACCCCCTCCTGGATTTCCTGGAGATTCGGAGCCGGAAGTCGCATGTCCTGCGCGCGTGCTCCTAGGTTCATTACCATACCGCCACCGTTGTCTGCCATATCGCCATTCAGGTGCTCTTCGTAGTGCTGCCGCCACCTTTGGATCACCTCACGCTCGTTTGTAAGAAGGTTCCCGTTTATGTCCTTACACATATCGGGCTGTGGCACGTGGCCCTTACGTGAACGGTTCAACTTCTCATAGAACTTTCGTGCGTTATTAGCGCGGTACAGTTCCTCCGTCTCTTCACGGTCTCGATCTTCCTGCTGGCGCTTTTCCTCCGGAAAATCGAGTCTGTTCCGCGCCCGTTTGTATCGTGCCTCGTTCGCCCTCGTGCGGTGTTGCAGCAATCTCGCCCATGCTGCATTCTCCTCTTCTACTAACTGCTCACATTCGCCGTCATACCAGTCGTTTCTCTGATCCGGAACCACCGTGCCTAGTGCAGCGGTTGCGGTGCTTCCAATGGCGGATCGAATATCTCTCCAGCAATCTTCAAGAGATGCTGCGCCTAGCTGCTCTTCCGTTGGGAGTGCCACTTCCAGCTGCTGCGCGTAGTCTTGGGCTACTCTGCCTTCTTGTAGCTGCCCAATGTTTAGCCGCGGCGGACGACTCCGACGCGTGTTGATCACCGTCGAGAGTTTTGAGCGCAGACATACTGCAACGAGGTAGATGGTCGGATTCAATATTCGCACTGCAGGTAAGTGCGTACATTCGTGATGTCGGAGAAGAATTTACCGTCGATTAGAACGTGGTCGATTTGGTTTTCCGTTACCGATTAGGTGATTTCCATGTGGCCTTGTGGATATTCTTGCGGGGAAGAAAGTGCTTCGGACTACCATTCCGCGGGAGGCTGCAAAGTTTATGCATCGTTGGCCAATGTCGTTCGATACGGTATGCAGACTATCCGGTCCGATGACCGGTCTATACATTTCCTCCCTTCCTACCTGAGCGTTCATGTCACCGATGATGATTTTGACGTCCCGCAGTGGGCATCCATCGTATGTCTGCTCCAACTGCGCATAGAACGCTTCTTTCTCGTCGTCGGATCTCCCTTCGTGTGGGCAGTGCACGTTGATCATGCTATAGTTGAAGAAACGGCCTTTTATCCTCAGCTTGCACATCCTTGCGTTGATTGGCTGCCACCCAATCACGCGTTGGCGCATCTTTCCCAGCACTATGAAGCCGGTTCCCAGCTCGTTGGTGGTGCCACAGCTTTGGTAGAAGGTAGCCGCTCGATACCCGCTTTTCCACACTTTCTGTCATATCCAGCAGATTTCCTGCAGCGCTACGACATCGAAGTTGCGGGGATGTAATTCATCGTAGATTATCCTGTCGCAACCTGCGAAGCCTAGCGACTTGCAGTTCCATGTTCCAAGCTTCCAATCGTGATACTTTATTCGTCGCCCAGGTCGTTGCCAATTGTATCGAGTCGTATTATCTTCTATGGCGTTCGTAATGGTTGATTTTAAAGGCGGCTTATTGGGCCTGCGGAAACCTGCTGTCTCATCGGAGGGCCGTCGTGTCAGGGCTGTTTAGCGTCCACCTAACACCAGGACTTGGGCTTGAGCACTTTGAGCGGCACACGGTCGCTTTGGCGGAGCCTACAGCTTTGGTAGAAGGTAGCCGGTAGCTTTTTATAGAGGTTTAACAGGGCCCACTGTCAAACCCCACCACATCCTAGGCAGGCGCCACAACTCGCAGATGGCCTGGGGAGGGATCGCCAAGCCCTTGGACATAGTCCCTGCTGCCCCGTTAGGCATAAAATGACCCAAAGAACAGCCTATGACATAAAGAAGGCAGAATCATGCCAAACGTCCATTATGCCTAACGTCCGTTATGCCTAACGTCCATTATGCCTAACGTACTTATGCCTAACGTCCTTATGCCTAACGTCCTTATGCCTAACGTACTTATGCCTAACGTCGCGGACCCCTTTTGAGTCACCTAGTTTTCAGAACCATAAAAAGGGGGAAGATGCGGAGGGGAGGGTTTGCATTTACATAAAAGTATAACTATTCCCATTCGATTCCGTACGAATATCAGGTGAAACCTGGTAGAGCATTGATGACGTTTACCTTATTTATGTAAGATTTTAATGTAACCATCTCGTGGTCAGCGCATATAGATTCACGAGCTGTTAAAAAATGCCGGTGTGCATTCCATGTCAATCTAGTTGAAGTCAGAAGGACACACAAGTCATAAATGGAATTTCCAGGGGATCTAATAAACAACCCACTATATAGCAGGAGTCACTTGTTTGTTTTCAAAAGAAAGTGAACATGTATTTTTTAATCAATACAGCGAGGCGACGACTCCAAGCCCAAAACAAGTTCTTCCACTGAGCGAGAGTCACTCGAGACTGATCCGAAATCACCACAATGTCCAAAGGGAGACGTTGCGGCAGCTACATTTCTTGATGTAGCCGTACTGCGATGTTTGTTTATATCCCACTGGCAAGAGGATGGAGTTTATTGGAGCTTACACTACTTGAACAACAGGTTTGTTATTCTTTAGGTTATTATTTAAACAATCTGATCTTGATATGCTGAATTTCAAAAGACTACGAGATATTAGCGAGGAAACATCAATACCACCTTCGCAGCCAAGACGGCGATCCAACTCACTGCCGATCCCTCAGATAGAAATTTCGTTATACCAAGGGCCAAACAGTAGCAACCGCGATAGCCCTAGCACGGGATCGATCAACAAAGACTACATAGAGGTACCTGAACCACCGATCAGTTCACTTCTCATCGACTCACCTTATCATGAGACGAAGCCGTCCAACGACGAACAAAGTACCCCAACAGCGGAACGTAAAGGAAGCGAGAAGAAACGACGTGTTAAAATGGCCGACTTACGAACACTGATTGAGACGCGAATTCTGTCCAAGTCCGACCGAGGACTGGAGAAAATTGGACTCGACGTTACACCTAATGGGAAACGACTACAACATTTGGTACGTTTTTAGCACCTACAATGGACATCTATTCATGCTGAGCGAACACTCCACTCATATAGTTTTTAGTAGACTCATACAGTAACTATTTTGCGTTCAACAGGATTCTCATCGCAGCTTAGATACCGGAGAAAAACAACTTTCTAGGTCTGCATCTATGATCTCTCGGGCTTCTTCAACAAACCTTGTCAAAGGAAAAAGCATGCCCAGTCTGAGGTAAGCTACCGTATTTCAGTTTAGGTTTATATCTAGGTACATCCGATGAAACTAATATACTAAAGCACTCACGCGCAATTCTCTACTATTGTATCTTTTTCGACTTGAACTACAAAATCTATTCGAACAAATTCTAATGGTATCAACTCAACTATGTCTAATACAATGCTTTTGATATGATACAAATATACCAGCTGTCTTCTAGATAGCGGGTAAGTTTCTGCAGTTTTCCCCTAATATCAACTTCCTTCTTGCACTATCTGTCATTAACACCCACTTCACTAACAAAAATCCTTCCAATTCGAAATGATTGATGAATGTGCCAAAATTCGCCAGACCCCAATTCAATCCACCCATTTTACCTTACTAGTAACCAATGTGTTTCTTGAAAATTAAATTCAAACCCTTCGTGTTACCCCGTCTTTGTGCTATTGATTTCAATTACTCTTGTACTGAAAGATTCCACAGGTACGTCGAACCTCCGAAGGTTATAAGAAATCCACCGCCACCGGTCAATCCACGTCCTGTTCAACCAACATCGCGTTACCCAATCATCACCGTTACCGAACATACACCGACGCCGTCACCGGATTATCTCAAACGACAGGTTAGTAACCGTCCAAATTTGCTTTATACACATCAATTATCGATGGATGTTGAAGTAATGTCCATTAGAACAACAACAACAACACCGAACTGATACGACTATTAAATGAATCACAATTATTATTCCTCAGGGATCGATAGATTCTCAGTTGGATGCGCTTAGCATCGGAGGTAGCACAGGAGTTTTCAAGAGCCAAATGCTAAGATCCCACACCGATTCACATATAGGTATTACCAAGGACATTATGATTTGTCATCACGGTACAAACCAACCGACAACACAATCCTACATTTCTCAACAGGTTATAACAGCGGAGCAGATGAGACCGAAGCGCCGGGCTCGAGTTTCTACATCACCAAGGAGGGCGGAATTGATTACGAAATTGTGCTCCTTGCGGTGCACTGTGTCTTCAAGCGGGACTCAAACATTTGCACTTTACGAGTGCTAGAAACGGGGCTGAATATATGTGAACTATTGTTGGATTTGGGCGTGCTGAAACTGGGTGAACATGCCCACACGTTGGCAATGGGTATCGTGAAGCGTGCCCTGCTACATCTAGGGTGTCCCCATGGCTGCAACGATGGTAAGTGGATGGCAGGCTTGTTCTACTCATTTTAACGTTTCTTTTCTGAAACGTGAAACGGTTGAAATTCTATGAGTGGAGCGTCTTAATTGTAATTTATCGCATTCCCTATGGAACCACAAATGACATCGAGCGTGCTGATCTAGCGGCTATCGTTTTTTTCAAATCTTTGTTTTAATTCCAGGCTTGCCATTATTTCTTCGTAGTGATATACAATTAAATGACACCTAAGCTAAAACAAATCAATCAAGCCTGTTATTAGCAATTGACACAGAGCGTTCATCAGGGAATCGCATGACTAAATACATTACACATTCTACTCACAGGAAACCGCGTGCCACCTGCCGAGGTTCTTCGCACCACGTGTCACTCTATTCTATCGCGCCTTCTACGGCAGGCACCGAAACTATCGAAAGCTTATCTTCGGAGCATGATAAGGACGACACAGCTGCACGAGCTAATTGAATTTTTCCATGCCTTCGTTGGCTTTTGTGTGGATCCCAGCTCGCTACTTTCACCGCTGAGTAAGTATATCACATTCCAACGAATAAAAATCCACCAAGACAAGCGTTAAAATTTCACACACCAACTATATCAAGGATTCATTTTGGTTACTCATCAGAGTCTTGCAACCATATAATTTTCAAAAGCGTTGTGATATGACACGAAAGTTAATATTTTCCGAAATGATTGTGACCCAGCCAGAAAAAAAATCTTCTCATTGAGGCTGAAATCTGTTTTATTTTATTGTATTCGGCCGCATGATACGCTTGTAGAGGTCAACGTACGCCCATTCTATTCTAGGATATGGAAATCAGCAACAATCGCCTGTTCTACTTTGCCCGTATTTGTATTACGTTGTTGAATATTTATCTACAAGTTAGAATTTAACTATGGAACGCACTCTTTATTAGAATAATTATCATTTTCACCCGTTTTCTGGTCTGTTCGCCCATGAGTTAATTCGTACCATTAGACGCCAAACCATTTGATTATGGGTAAATTATTGTTGCACGGTGACAATGAGAAAGCTTTTCCTTTGATCGATGTATACCAAATTATTATATTGGCTACTAGTAATTTATTCAGCAAACGAAGAAAGAAGAGGGTTAGAGATTGGAATTACAGACCCGTTAGCAAGGTTTCCAGCCGTCTTGATGACTCTCTGAAAGTTTTGCTCCCGTCTGCGCTACTTGACAGACTGTTTAGGCATTATCATAACTATTTTCAGCTCTGATTTATAGCTCGGCCATTTGAATCGATTACTGCCTATAAGCGCATGACAGTCCTATCTTCGCTGAATTTCCTATGCGATTGTGGGCTGTGGCCTAATAAAATTATAGTTATCGTTTTTTTGCGGTTATCGGTGATACTTAAATTTAGTAATTTAGGGTAAAACATCTTATCGTTGTGGTATGTCCTAATGTTGCGGTAGTGTAGTGGTAGTGTAAAAGAGTCCATTCTGGATAAAATAGCATTTAAAACAATTGTGGATACGCTAAAACTCTTTGAATTAACGACTAGAACAGCTTTTGTTTGACAAAATTTCGTTCAAAACTATGAAAAATCAACATTTTTCATTAAAAATTTGAATCTCTTGAGCCTATTATTGCGGCAGTGCTAAGGTCCTATTGTTGTGGTATCGATCTCCATAAAAATTACATGCAATACCGCAACAAACGTATTAACTGATGTGCCGATCGTTCTAAAATTTCTTGACTTATAATATTTTATGGAAATTAAGGATCTGACATGAAAAATTATTTTCAGGTGCAACAGAACGACCCCACAAAAAAACTTACGAATAAGATGTTAGGGTCATATTGACCCACAAATGTAAATGCTTATAGAATAGTCAAATTGTAACCGAATTACAAAAAAAGATATACTCATCAATATTGTGGCTATGTAGTGATACGCTGGTTCTAGAGACAATGGCCACTGGGAAACGACTTCCACGGGGACCTTATAGGTCATATAAAGGCAGCATAAAAATCACTCCATATATGTCTTCATAGATTCTCATAAAACAAGGATGTATGATCCATGATAGAGTTTCCGACTGACATGGCCACTCTTGGAACCTGCAAGGTGCCCCCGTAGAAGGAAAGGGAACCCGTAGAAGGGGACTTTTTCTCTTTTACACCAAAATATGCCGTGCGATGGCTCTTTCGTCGTTATTTTCCATCAAATGAATGGTTATACACTTGAAATCAAATATAGACCATATTGGCCACTCCTAGAACCTGTAAGTTGCTTCCAGGGAACCCGTAGAAGGGGACAATTCCATTTTTACATCAAAATGCGACAGCTTTTTCGTCGTGATTTTTCACCATATGAATGGTTATGCACTTGAAATCGATTAATAACCTCAATGGCCACTATTGGAACCTGCAGGGTGCCCCGGAAAACCCGTAGAAGGGGACATGTTCATTTTTACACCGTAATATGCCGTGCAGAAGTTCTTTCTTCATGATTTTTTATCAAATGGATGGTCATAATCATGAAATCGTATATCGACTATATTGGCCATTCCTGGAACCTAGAAGATCCCCGGGAAAAGAGGACATTTCCGTTTTTGGACCAAAATATGCCGTGCAATAGCTTTTTGGTCGAGATTATTTATCAAATAGATGGCTTTGCACTTGAAATAGATTATCTGTTTCCGAGCCTCTTGGAAGAAGTCTTCCAAGCCTCTTAAAAGGAGGCTTCCGAGCCTATTGAAAGTAAGTTTCTGAACCGCTTGAAAGAAGGCTTCCAATCCTTTCAGAAGGAAGCTTCCGAGCATCTTGAAAGTACGCTTCTCAGCACTTGAAAAGAGGCTTCCAAATAGAGTTTCCATTTCTCTGCCCTTTTTGCTGTCCCGGGATCCCGAGAATTTTCGATGTTTTTTTATTATACATTATTTTTTTGTTTTGAAAAAGTTCTTGACGTAGGACTACGTCTGTCTTTTGAATATTGGGGTACACTTTACGATTGCTAAAACCGGGGACCGTCACGAAAATATGATAGACTTTGAACTTTAATATCTCAGCCATTTCTCGTAGGATTTCCATTTTTGACCATTCAATCAAGGATGAGTTAACGCTTCTTTGTATTTATCTGAAAATATTTATTCATTATCGATAAGTGATAAAAAGTTTAGAAATAGAGTAAACTAACCAATCACGTACATGCATCACTAGCACAGACATCAAAAATCAATCACTTGCGGGTTTGGTCTAATCCTCAGTTTGAACAAGATTTTACGCAGAGCGGACGCATCAAAGCGACCGCAGCGGAGCGGACACAACATCACGGAGGCGCTGGTAGCATTTTCAAAGGAAATACATCGCATTGGTGGTAGTGCTCGATGTGTTGCTGCAGATCATTCAACCTCGACGAACCAGCATTTAATATGAAGAAAGGGTAAAAACCATAAAAATAGCACTGTGGCGATCTCGCACCGCCAGTGCCGATGCTGAAAATTTATTACAAATTGTGGTGTCAGTTAGTTGGAAAGGAGCATTGGGAAAAGAAAATTGGTTCTTCTCAGGACCAACATTTTATGAAAAGAAAAAGTTAATTGCGAAAATGAACTGTTTCGGTGGCATCGGGTTTGGCGATTGAGTTTTGCACTTTGAAGAAAGTTTATTTCGGATAGTCGGATCAACCTTCTTTTGTATAAAATCAATGAAGACGCCACATCTGTGGAAACTATCTAATGTTTGATAATATGAAAAAACTTCGTCTTGAGTCAAATTTCTGTTGTTATTCTTCGCAACAATGCGCATCTTAGATAACCAATATCGCATAACCAAATTTCATAGGATTCTTAGAACTTGTCATTCTCCGAACGGTCCGTTGTCTGCTGCGGAATCCCGTTCAAAATAGCTCGCGCGCGCGGGAAAGCGGATTTCTTATATCTAACGAAGTAATTTCATTAGCCCCGCCCCTTCATTAATCGTTATGAGTGCACATTATATTTACACCCATATCAGATCGCAAAGGGGCGGAGCTTACGGGCCTAATTTATTGAATACAAGAAAGCTGCTTTACGGCACGCGCGACGCGCGAGCAATTTTGTTCGGGATTCCGCAAAGAGCGTTTGAACAAGATTTGATGCAGCGGAGCGGACACAGCAGCACAGCTTGGTTGCTGTGAGTGATTCTATCCAATCAAATAAATTTATTGTATCATCCCTTCCATCGACCGCTTGTGATTCTGCTACCGAAGAGTAGCTTTCTGCCGACGCAAAAGTTTTGCACTTTGAAGAAAATTTATCTAGAATCGACCTTCTTTTGCATAAAATGTTGGCTCGAAAAAAAATTGATTTCAATTCCAATTACTAACAGAAACAAAACCAAATAATCTTGTCATTGTCAGAAAATTTCACTTTCCACGGATGACAGCCAAATCGATGAAGACGCCAATACCTCTTGCTGGATAAATAGTTTAAATCCTGAAAAGAACTATGTGTAATTGATTCTAGAGGTTCTCCTCACTTTGCCACGTACGATCCCATCGCGGACGAAAACCAAACGTTGCAAATAAATATATTTGCGTTTGGTTTCATGCCACTTCTGATCCTGATTATCTCATATCCTTTATTTCGGAAATTTTTGAGAATGATGTCTTCTAGAATTGTGATATCCTCCACTGAAAGCCAGTCGAGTGGCTTCAGCGGCGATTCGGCCGATGGGTCATGATGATTCCATGTTAGAGACTCAAAGTCCATCCAACTGGGGGCAACTAATCGCCTTCTTGATTCAGTTGACCTCCGAGCGAATTGCTCAATGTTTATAAAGAGACACAAATTATTATGGCAAATACCATCAATTTCGTATAGCTACGTAGTCCTACGTCACCTTTGCGTACAACCCGATTGGGCTGCACCTTTGAGTTTGTTCGAAGTTTAGGGGTAAAGTTCATATTTTAGAAAGGTTAGATGATACAGAATTCAAATTAAAACTAAATTCAATTTCAATTTAAAACGATCCTTGGTTTAACTTCAAAAAGCAAATAATATTTGTGCTGTTCGGAGGATGGCTTTCTTAGTCTGAAGTATCAAAACGATGGTTTAGTTACTTACCCGACGTTTCGGCCGATGGGTTGTGGCCTTTTTCAAGGGTCGTATAGTCTATCGTCTTTACGACCCTTGAAAAAGGCCACAACCCATCGACCGAAACGTCGGGCAAGTAACTAAACCATCGTTTTGATGCTTCAGACTGAGAAAGCCATCCTCCGAACAGTACATCCCATCCAGTCGAAAAACACCCTTCCAATAATATTTGTGTTTGTATCGGAAAGTAGGGTTTCTGGAACAAATGTTCACCGAGTTCGAAAAGACGCGTTCGCTGACCGTCGAAATAGGCTTGATTGTTGATCGTACTGGAACCATAAGCTCACGAGTCACAACGAAAACACAATAGCAGAGTTCCCTATACTCCATTGCAGGCTACTGACTGATACTTATACCAACAGTTACAGCTCCCCCTATTCATCAACATGTTATAGGCCCAGGAATGGTTCCGGATCTACAACTTAGTGTCGATAAACTAGTCCCAAAGACTTTATCAAAGGCCAACTAATTAAGTAACTAATCTTTGACGTAATCGCAGTACGGAATCCACGAATCGGTTGTATAAATCGCATGGCGCTGTGGGATCATGAATTCTCTATTAAAACGTTCAGAAGCTGGTCAGCAGAACTGCCGTAATCTGGCAAAGTGACGTATACGCCATTTTCCAAAAATGGTGTTAACGAGTAGTACTCGTCGTACTCTTTAACAGAAAAATGGAAAATATATATGTTGTAAAATGGCGCATACGTCACTTTTTCAGATTACGGCAGAGAAGTCCTAAAGGAACTCGGACCGAAACATAGACATAGGGGACGAAGAGCTAAGGATGACTAGCTCGGTGTTAGGAGGGCCGAGAAGATTTATGATGCGTACACACTACGAAATGCAAATTAAATTACGCATTAAATAGAATCGCAAAATAAAGTAAAATAGAAATGGAAATATAAACTTTGTTTGATGTAGGTATTAAAACTATTTTCACATCAATCAATGAATTAAATCAATTTAGATTTAAAATTAAAACGTTTATTTTTGCGTCCTTTTTTGTATCAAATATGTGCATCAAAATTAATATAAATTTAAAAAATATATCAGGCTGTGTAGAGAAATGCTGGAATATGTATCAGATAGTGTGCGACTCCTCGTTGTAGATGGAAGAAAAATAGGAACCAAGCACCAGTTAGATGTATCTACTCTTTTGTAATATCAAAGAATATTGTTAGCTAGCTATATATTGTAGATACTTATTGTTTAAATATAAGATAGATAAGATAGTTGCGTCCACTACCAGTCGGCTCCATGGGAGCTTTTTGGTGTGGGGGATAGTGGCGGGTAAAAAAAAAGATAGCTGCAGTTGCTGGCAGAAGTATCAGTCAGTAGACCGACATAGGGTAAAGAAAACTCTAGTCTAGTGTTTTCTTTGTGAGGAAGCTCGAGAATAACAAGTTCTGATATAAATCTTTTACCACAGACAAACAGACGTAACAGCTTGAACATTTTTCTGAAAAATCCATCGCTCAACTCTTCTGCCACCATCTTGCAAGCTTGTTACACGAAACAATGTTTCGTATGACATTGTCACCAGAAGGCGCTAGAGTGGAATGTCAAACTCGAAGAATTGCGACACTAGCGTCCCTACTTGTGGAACGAGCAATCAATCAAATTCAAATTGGTCGTTACAGGCATGGTCGATGATATTTTCTCTAGTGTTACGTCTGTTTGTCTGTGCTTTTACTATCTACTGGTCGGGATTGTATAACAAATTATGTTATTGAAAAGGTTATGATTATCCATAATGTACGCAATTAACATTGTCCAGCTGGTTCAGCATAGAATGTAGGTTCAAGTTATACTGAAGGTGCTACCTTCGTTTTTTTCTGCCAAAAATGTAGGCAATTTTTTTCGGTGACAATAAACATAACACATTATGTTATAATCATGTTATGACGATCATGAAATTTTCTTTCCACCAACTTTGACAGAGAATTTATAACAAAATTATTGCAAGTTTTGTTATTTGTAACAGTAACACATATTGATATAATTGTGATAAAATTCGGGTCGGGTCTCCTTGGCGTTGGACGTTCAATGAAATAAAAATTGTGAGCATAAAAACTATTAGTAAGCCTGAAGTAAGTAAGCCGGGATTTCAAAACTAATATCCCGGGATTTTTCGTCCCGGGATGTCCCGGGATGGAAACTCTACTTCCAAACCTCTTGAGAGAAGTCCGAACATCTTGAAGGGAGGCTTCCTAGCCTCTTGAAAAGAAACTTCCGAGCCTCTTGGAAGGAGATTTCTACACTCCTCAGCATCTTGGAAGACAGCTTCCGAGCCTCTTGACAGAAGGCTTCTGAGTCTCTTCAGAGGAGGCTTCCGAGCCTCTTAAAAAAAGGCTTCCGAGCCTTTTGAAATGAGGCTTCCGAGCCTCTTAAAAAGAGAGGCTTCTATAAACCACGAATGAAGAATTCCATTGAATTCCGAAGAATTCTCGAAACAAGTCATCCGATCCTCTTGAAAGGAGGCTTCCGAGCTCCTTGAAGGTAGGTTTCCAATCCCCTTGAAAGCAGGCTTACGAGCTACTTCGGAAGAGGCCTCTTGAAAAGAGGCTTCCAAGCTTTTTGCAACGAAGCTGCTGAGATTTTCAGAGTAAAACATGAGTATCACTAGTATCCAATCTACGAATTACACCGTAACAATGCTATTGCTAATGCTAATGCTAATGCGAAGCTGCTGTGATTTTCAGAAAAAGGTCTTCAAGACTCTCAAATGGAGGCTTCCAAACCTTTAGGTTCTACATTTTAGTTCAGAAGCATATTATTCAACGTTTTGTATCGATGTAGATGTAGAATATATTGAAGATTTTTAAAAAATTGTTTATTCAACGTTTTGTCCTTTGATCCAATAAGTTTTTGTTGGAATTGTAATGTCTCGAACAGGGTTGTTAATCGATAAATTATCGTCGTTAATTTAACGCCAACTTCGATAACGATAACGCTTTTACGATAATGCTTCGTTGACGATAGAATGAGCGTTGAATTAACGTTATCGTTATCGAGTATTCGTTGATTTATCGATAATTATCGAGTTAACTGTAATATTTACTACAGTTTAAAGTGAAAATATTCACAAGTTGGTTTTGCAATATCTATTTTTAAAATATTGTATCGCCTTACTATTGTAACGCCTGGGTAGTGCATATTTTCGCGATCTTCGTATTGGAACATCTATGCTGCATGCTGCATAGTGCAAAAAACACTAACCACTAACAGAGCACCTCATTTCTCATCGTTTCGTAGAGTAGCAGGCATTAAGCAATAATTTTAGAATGCCCCGCTTCAATCAAAATTAACTCTGATCAACCAGCTGCAAACAATTTGTTCCATTCTAGACTTCTGTCAAAAATTTTACACAAACTTTATTCACGTAATCTAGTAACCACATTATCGCAAAATTATCGAGTTAACTTACGTTAAATTATCGAACTACGATAATAATTCAGTTCATTCATCGTTATCGTAGCAACCGATAACGTTGATCACAATCAACTTTATCGGCGATAACGATAAATTATCGATTAACAACCCTGGTCTCGAAATCTGTGGATGACGAAAGATCTTCGCTTATTGAAAAGATAAAAAAGCCGTTCTAAAAAGGTTCACTAGATTCCGTACACTGCCACTTAAAAGCTATTATGTGAGACTTAACTACGAGTATAAGCGTTTGAGTAGCTCCCTCTTTCAACGCTATCAAAGGGGAAATCAGCGGAAGTTCAAATCGAATCTGAAATCTTTTTGGAAGTACGTGAATGAACAACGCAAGGAGGTCGGCCTTCCTTCTACCATGTTTTTCAATGGTGAATCGGCAAGCACTACACAACAAATTTGCGAACTGTTCGCCGCCAAATTTTCCAGCGTATTCGAAATCGAGAGTATATCCGTAGATCTGATTTCCACAGCAGTGGGTAACGTTCCCTTGGCCAACCAAACTCTTAGTTTTGTTGATGTTGATAGAGAAAGAATCATGAAAGCCGCTTCGCAGCTTAAATCTTCTTATAAACTAGGACCGGATGGCGTTCCAAAAAAAAAAAACAGCAATACAATTTTGCTCAGTCACTGAGTAGATAAAAGTTAGAGTGTAAGTGTGATCGAAATAGAATTCTAGAAGCAGACCTGGAATGAGGAATTGAATTTTTTTCGGATGTTCTTGGTCGTCCAAACTGTTCTGGAGTACATATCCACAAATGTAATCACCAAATATGTCTAGCAACAAAATGTCCTAAGCTTAGCTTAGCTTGCTTGACTGTACACTTCGTAGTTGCTACAGCTACCGATTTTAGTGTTCATAGATTTGCTCGCCAATCGATCTTTCATAAATCCATCGTAAGCTAATAATAAGCCCTTTTTTATATTTTCAAAGTACAGTATGCATGCGAAATTCAATTGTGTATGGCACGTGCTGGGTTACGGAATGAATGGAGGGGAAAAGGTGTAAGAATGAATTTGACCACAATACTAGCGTAACGTATAGCACGAGCATGGTGACAGTGGTAACATATTCGTTTATTTCTGGCTCGTGCTTGTTGCAGATGGCGTATTGAACGCAACCGAGGAAAATGACAGTCGGTCTTTCCCTTTCACATAATACGCATGAGTGCATGCTCATTAGTTAGAGATGGTAGGACATGCTCATTATTTAAAGAAGAGTGTTTAAATTTAAAAAAAATGGTAATAAACATTGTTTTATATAGTTTTTCTTCGAAATAAGAAACATAGAAATTTCGTGGATACTGGGTCATTAGGCCGAAGGCCATTAGGCCGAATGGTCATTAGGCCGAATGGCCATTAGGCCGAATGTGAACTGGGGAGTGAAAAGTGAGTAGTGCGATGTGAGGATGAAGTATAACGTAAGAGGAAAAAAGCAAAAAGGAGGAAGAAGAAAAAAAGAAGAAGGAAAACGGAAGAACGAAGAAGGAAAAAGGAAGAAGGAGGAAGGAAGAAGAAAGAAGAAAGAAGGAAGAAAGAAGAAGGAAGAAGGAAGAAGGAAGAAAGAAGAAGTAAGAAGGAAAACAGAAGAAGGAACAAGGAAAAACGAAGAAGGAAGAAAGAAGAACGAAGAAGGAAGAAGAAAGAAGAAAGAAAGAAAGAAAGAAAGAAGAAGAACGAAGGAAGACGGAAGAAAGAAGAATGAAAATAGAAGGAAGAAGGAAAAAGGAAGAAGGAAGAAGGAAAAAGGAAAAAGGAGGAAGGAAGAAGAAAGAAGAAAGAAGGAAGAAAGAAGAAAGAAGAAGGAAGAAGGAAGAAAGAAGAAGTAAGAAGGAAAACAGAAGAAGGAACAAGGAAAAACGAAGAAGGAAGAAGAAAGAAGAAAGAAGAAAGAAAGAAAGAAAGAAGAAGAACGAAGGAAGACGGAAGAAAGAAGAATGGAAATAGAAGGAAGAAGGAAGAAAGAAGAAAGAAGAAGGAAGAAGGAAGAAGGAAGAAGGAAGAAGGAAGAAAGAAGAAGGAAGAAGGAAGAAGGAAGAAGGAAGAAAGAAGGAGGAAGAATGAAGAAAGAAGAAGGAACAAGGAAGAAAGAAGAAGGAAGAAAGAAGGAGGAAGAAGGAAGAAGAAAGATGGAAGAAGGAAGAAGGAAAAAGGAAGGAGGAAGAAGGAAGAGAGAAGAAGGAACAAGGAAGAAGGAAGGAGGAAGAAGGAAGAAGGAAAAAAGAAGAAAGAAGACGGAAGAAGGAAGAAGAAAGAAGGAAGGAGGAAGAAGGAAGAAGGAAGAAAGAAAAAGGAAGAAGGAGGAAGGAAGAAGAAAGAAGAAAGAAGGAAGAAGGAAGAAAGAAGAAAGAAGAAGGAAGAAGGAAGAAAGAAGAAGTAAGAAGGAAAACAGAAGAAGGAACAAGAAAAAACGAAGAGGGAAGCAGGAAGAAAGAAGGCTGAAGAAGACAAGAAGAAATAAGTAAGAAGGAAGAACGAAGTAAGAATGAAGAAGGAAAAAAGAAGAATGAAAAATGAAAAAGGAAGAAGGAAGAATGAAGAAGGAAGAAGGGAGAAGGAAGAAAGAAGAAGGAAGAAGACAGATAGCAGAAGGAAGATGTAAGAAGGGAGAAGGAAGAAGGGGTAAGGTGAAGAAAGAACTTCTTATATTAACTGTTTGCTTCTTTTTGCTAATTTGGCCTAATGGCCATTTGGCATAATGACCGTTCGGCCTAATGATCAATGGCCGTACATCATTTCGTATGTACAAAGATAGTGCGGATAATGAATGGATAATGCACACTGCCTGGTAGTATAATGAACATCGCAAAAATGGTTGAAAATTACATCAGACCCAATTTTCACGGCATCGTTTGATGTTTTGGATTGTAATAGGTATTCGTTTGGTCAGTTCAGTGCGTGTTGGCTCTCGGTTCGGACAGCAGAACGATCGCGCGATTTGCTGAAATATTGTGTTCAGCATTGCGCGGCCGTCAGTGCCTGTTTTGTAAATTGATGAATATATTTTAATAATTTTTCAGCATATACTGTTATTGACAAAGGCTCTATATTGTCGAATAGATCTCCCTATTATTCACCTTACCCACTAACAATAATTTTCCTTCCTGAGACATCGATGAAGGTAGTATGGGTTCCCTGCATCTTCACTAGTAGATGTTGAACTAACATTCCTTCCTTTCCTTCCGTGATTGTAAGGTCGTGGCCAGGTATACAACTGCTACTGTATAGGAAAAGGTACTAATCCCAAGTATCAATTTGCGACAATATACAGTAGATTGCTCAATTGAGCATTGTATAGCCACCCACGATTTGTACAATCACATATGCTATGCTATGCTATGCTATCTTCCCCTACAAAAAATGCAGAACATACACACAAAATACTAACCATGTGCATGCCAGAATAATTGAACCTGAAATGTAAGGCCACAGCATTCGATGCTCGATTCATTATTCCTTATTCTTAGCCTTTAAAATCCACAGGAATTACAATTGTTTGACTACTCTTAAACCCAAACTTCGGACACACGCACGCACTTATTCATATTCCGGACACGTCGAACTCAAACTTCGAACAGCTTCGGACATTAGATGTCATAATGAATTGCAATAGTATATTCGAATAGATTTTTGCAATAACTTTTTTTACGTGTCCCAAGTAACATTTTGGTTTTATGCTGGTTTTATGACACTCTTGTAGAGTAAATTATAGTCTTCAAGAGCGTTAAAAAACTTGAAATGTTACTTTATCTTTATACTTTATAAAATGTTCTCATAATGTTTCCAATCAATAATTTCTTTAATATAGTAAATATTATTTTTTTTTTTTATGCTTTATAAAATGTTACCTGCATATCAATCTACAATCAATGGTCTATAACTACGATTTTTCCAAGCTTGGTATGCGTGGTACAATACTGGTAAAATTATATTAAAGATTTCTAATAGTCTCTCCATAAGTGAGATTAGATAAAACAAAAGTTTAAAAGACTGGAGGAATAAACTATAACTATTACGAAAAATCATAATCAATAATATTATACTTAGGCAAAACATTGGCGTTACTGAAAAGGAAAAATAGTCTCATGTACATGCTTATAGTTACAATCGATGTGATATTCTGTACGAACATTTTCCCCTCTCCAAAATCGTTTATTGCTTGTTGAAGTAGTTGCTTGCACGTAAATGTGTTTCATCTATCACATTCAGACCATAAGAGACCATCTGCCATAAAAACGCTGACTCCTGATTTTGGCGGTATATCAGGCGGACAGGGTGGATATGCTACCAATTTTGGAAGTGGCCTCAGTGGCGGAGCCGAAAGTCAGGTGATTGCTGCCGTGTTCAAAACATTGGTCAGCCGCTTTGTAGACGCCTTGAAGGACCTGAAAAGTCAAGAAAACATTGCTCTTTACTGTGATGTACGTCAACTGGTGACGTACGTAAAGGGCGCCCATGGAGGTCCATTTAGGCGTGTGGCGTTGAGCGGTATATTGGCAGTCACACCCAGGCCTCATAAGCAGGCACCGAATATGCAGACGACAAGGGTCATCAGGTTTGAATTACGAAATATTTTTACTATTCAGTTGTAATTCAGTAAATTGCATTTCCAGGCACATTCCTGCCAATGACGCCCAGACGTTTCAACAGGATGACAAAAACCAACGGAAACTGGTGTTCAAAAAGAAAAGCACATCCTCAACGTGTGCAGTAAGTAAAACAGTTGATGTTTCGGTGTTGGATGTTAAATAAATAACTCGCATAAATACGCAGTTTGTACCACTATTGTTGCAGAGTTTACTAGAGACAGAGGGCTTGGAAGAACACTGCCGAGCAAGTCAAAGCCCTTTGAGTAATTATCGTCGAAAAGGTTTGCCGACAAGACCCACGCTAACGCCAAGGCATAGCGAGAGAGCACTTCTCTCGGACTCGACGTCAAGTTCCGAAAGAAACTCGGTTGGCAGAATCAGTGGCATAGTGCGCTGGTTCCGCGGATCCAAAGATCGAGAGTCCATAGATTTGGAATCTGGCCCAATGGGCAGCAGTACTGAAATACAAACTTCATTCATGAGAAAGGGATCCCTTACTTTCCAAGCTAGGACCCGCGCTGCCGACGGAATTGGGAAATCCATCCAGCGTGCTCGGAAGCGGGTAGAACGTAGACTCGGAAGATTCGGTCTCGGTAAAGGGAAGAAGAAAATGGGAGGAACCGAAGATGTCTCAGGAGGATGTAAGATTTGCAGTGAAACTGTTTAGCTCAACAAATGAATATTTCCTTATTTTCACAGACTTTAGTCATCGACCGTCGCTCGATATGGGCGAAGGACCGCGCGAATCCGAAGTCGTGGTTTTGAAAGAACGCCGCCTCATTCCGATAGATCCTGTCAGGGAAGGAATGGCACGGTTTTCGTTTCTGTTGGAAACTTGTGCTCCAGGGTCCATACCTGATCCCCCATTGATTGCCGCTGTACTTGATCTTCCACAATCGCCAATTGTCACACGTGCTGCTTTACTCATGGAATGCGCCCATTTCGTACATTTATGCAATCGAGGTCAGTGGCCCAGTTGGATGAAACAGAACATCCCTTCATTTAGGCCTTCGGGTCCAGCGCTTGGAAACAGGACGTCTCTGGCGGCTGGAGCAAGACGTATCCATATCCTACAGAGAGCAGCCGGCAAAATGTTTCATCAGGTAGGGACTGTCCTTATATGCATAGTCATTAGAGAGAATGGCTGTTAATGGCTGTAAATGGCCAGAGAATGGCTGTAAATGGCTGGCTGTTCTGCTTATCCAAAACTGCTGGGGTAAGATGCATCTCCACAAAAACTACAGGAATGAATATTAGCTAGTTGGTAAACTTTGTTGGATATTGATTAACTTTGATAAGTGATGACCCATATCACCCCGTGACACATCTTGCCCCACATTACCTTATATAAACCAAAATGCATATACTGCTATACATTATTTTGTATTCTGTAGTGGGGAGAAGCACTCGGTTTCCGTTTGGATGATATGTTGAACAACGAAAAGAAGTTGCACGAGCAGGTTAACGTAAATCTTGCAGATCCAGAAAAGCAGAAGCAGCTCTTGCAGCAGGACGAAGAAGAAGATTTTCTGGACGAAAGTAATTGTTTTCATTTGTTTTCACTTATTGAGTAGTAATTCAATGAATTTCAGTGAGTGTTAATCCACATGGAAACGATTGTCCACCTGCACTGAAACTGGTGGCATGCATGCTACTACTGGAAATAACCGGATTTCTTCGAGAAACGTATCAAACTCTTCCTAAAACTTCCAGACTATCCACAAAAGAGAAACAAGTCCCATGGGATAAGGTTTGTCGGTGAGTCTACCAATAAATTTGTATGTTGGTCGTTTTCACATTAGCTAATTTCACAGTGAAACCAACCGTCGGTGGTCGATGGCTCTAAGTTCAATGGGTCATTCTCAAACATCTGCCCAAAGTCTACAATCGATCGCAGGACAAACTGAGCGAAAGATCTCATTCGTCCTGCAGGAACCAGACAACGAATCAGAGGGAAGTAGCAACACCACTCTTACAATACAAGGCGAAGAAGTTATACAACGTAAGTGTTTGAGCCAAAAGCGAATTATTCTAACTGTATTATTGATTATGTGTTACACCCAATACAAGCTGTTTGTACAATGGTAAATTATGTTAGCATGATTTAAATTACCACAAATCTCCTAAATTACCATGTCACGCTGTATATTGTCTATGTTTCCCTCCCTTTCCAAGAAGCCCAAAAGCGTTCCATTACTACCACGAGAAACTTCCTCTTGAGACGTGGAACATCCACAACACCTGCCGGTGGTTCCTTCAAACGAAGGTCGTTGAAGTTGCGGCGTGCACCCAAGGATTTGAAGGATAATGACGATTGTAATACTTGTTTGTAATGATACGACCTATGAAAATAACGCAAAGCCATTCCATCTCCAGATCCTGTGAAACGAACCGATTCGATACAATCTCGGAGGAAAGTATCTTCACTGTCCGATCGCAGCGACAATTCGGAACCGGGTCAGATCAGCGGTGGAGAAGAATCGCCCGGCATTTTAAGGTAAATGTTGAACCTGGATATTTAATAATTGTGGTACCACGGAGGAAGCATGCGTTGAATCATGTGCATGTCTTTGCCGCGTTTATTCTATGTGCCATTTTTATTTTTATTCCAATCATAACACAGTGACGATCAACCGCCGGAGTCGCCTTGTGATTCGAACGATTCCGACGAGACGGCCAAAAACTTACCTTGGCTGCGGACGGTGATTGCATTTCTGAACTCATTCAACTACTACTGTGACCATCAAAACTTCTGCCATCCTTACTGCTATCGACGGCACATGCGAGCAGCCACAAGATTGGTGAAGGCCGTAAGAAAAGTGAGTACTTGCTTAAAAAAATCACATTTCATTGCTATGAAAAAGTTCCAGAAGATTCTCCAAATGGATAACATTAAAGTGCCTGAATAGAAAAGTGGCGCAATACTCCTATCTTTAACAACATTGTACTCGCTTGGGACAACCGATTCGACAACAAGCGCGCTGTTCCAATTTTGACATCGGAGACGAGCCAGCCTCGGGCTGAAAGTCTCCTTAATAAAGACACAAAAAAAAAAAAAAAAAAATTTGACATAACGTATTTTCGTTATTAATCCAGCCTCGTTGGTTAACACCCTCGAACGAATGAACAAACGAACAAACAAACGGCCAAATGACCTGTTCGACCTAACGGCATTTTCGACCTAATAACATTTTCGGCCAAACCATTTTCGACCCAATAACCGTTTCGACCAGACGTTCAATTCGGCTAAATGGAATTCGGCTAAATTACTTTTGGTTTAACGTTTAACGTGTTATTCAGCCAAGTGTCATTCGAACAAATAGCCTTCCACCGAATGACTTTCCGGAGGCGACAAGGCCGAAAGTTGTGTGGCCAAACCGTTAAGACAGGTCATTTGACTGAAAATGCCGTTTGGCAGAAATGTTCTTTATGTAAAAAAGGGCTATTTGGCTGAAAACTGTAATTTAACCGAAACGGAAATACAACAAAACTAGACCTACATTTGAAAAGGGAAGTTTATTCCTTATGTATTAAGGAATACATTTTGGCTGTTACGCCCTTTCCATATGTTGGTCGGCCGATGTGATCCTTTGGCCGAAATGATCGTGTGATCGTGAATTCGGTCGAACCACAACATGTCTAAAAATACACCTTCCACCGATATCAAATATTATATGTGCAGCACATTTGGTTGCGAACAATGTGCACTAGTTGCGCAATGATGCGCTATAAGTTAAACGCGAATAAAATCGGTTTTCGCGAGTTCGAAATTCGATTTTCAACTGGAATCATAATATTTTTCTCAAAAAAACTGCCCATTTTTGAGAAAATTCATGTTAGATGACTTTCGCCATACACTTTTTGGCAGTTAACCTCATGCTGCTGATAATAAATCATGTTGGAAAGTCAATCGATAACTGATCCCTTTTAGCCTTTCGCGTATACTAAGTATACGTAAAGGCTATACTATCAGGGCTGGTAGCGATGAATGCAGTTCAAAATAGTGACATTAGTGATCAATGATGACGAGAAAGTGACCAAATAGTGAATTTCAATTGCAGGAAAAGTGACCAAATAGTGACTTTTGTATTTTTGAACCGGGTATAGAGCTACAAGTTGCACTAACATTGTTTCGTTATAATACGTAGATTGCAAACTGGTGTTTTATTTTTTAAATCCTTATCTAGAATGCTATCACACCAACCTGGTACGATCACACTATCCTACTTCAAATAGCGCAATTTTTGATGATAAAAAAACATAACTAAATACTCATCCTACTCGATTGGAATTGCACAAAACAATGTATGCGAAGGAGTTGGTTTTAAAAATAGATTGCGAAGGTTCAGCTATTTGCCTGGTGTTGGAAATTTGATCTCATCAGTAGCCTTCTAAGCTGCGGAGGACGACGGAGGTCCTTCGTAGCTTAGTAGGGAAAACACCTGTCTAGCGTACTGGTTTCGTGGGATCAAACCCCACCGAAGGAAGTGGTTACCCTCCAATACATTTTTTTAACTAAATCTTTCACATGTTGTGCAATTGCACAAATCGAGTTTCAGACATAGTAATTAATTTCCACTCCGGGTGGCTAATACCCGGAATATAGGCAATCAACTTTGATTGTACCAAATATAAAGTAATTAAAATAATGAAGAAATTTTAAAAATACGATTTTACCTGTTATTAAAGTATGGTTTAATAACAAATTTAAATGAAGTTTTTGTGATTTTTAGCTCGACGTGGCATTCTGAGGCAAATATTGAAAATCCAATAAAACCATGGTCTATAAAAATCTAAAAATGCTAATAAACTTTAACTTCTAACTGGCAAACTCGAGTTACACAAATCTTTTGAATCTAAGTTTTTTGTTTTATTTTATATTTTAAAAATTCGACTAATTCATTCGTCTTCAAACTAGTTCTTATTTTAATTGTTAATAAACAGAATCTTTTTATAAAAATTTTATATTTCAAAAATAATCGCGAAGGGTCGCAAGAAGGATTTCTTGCTCAACTTTTCAAAAGGACCTAAGTTACATTTTTTATGAATTAATTTTAAAAAAACCCCGTAAAATCACGCTCCTTCGACAATGATTGATGTCGAACAAACGGGGTAACGTTTTAAGTCGACAAACTGGCTACCTTACACCTATTTGTTTCACACGTGTTTTGCAACTCTATTTGCTTTTTTGTTTTGGTTCTTCCCATTGTGTTGTGTTGCGTTTCGCCCTTACTGAGAAAATGTTGGTTTGGTGAGAGCGAAATGTGAAAGATGAGCACGTGCTCCGTGCTCCAATATGAAAGCTTTTGATTGTAGTACTCAAATTAGATCATGAAAAAATGTGACTTGGGTCCTTTTGAAATGTTAAGCAAGATTCAACAATCATAAACGGATTTAACAACAATCATAATGTGTTTTCTGTCATCGACGCCTTTATCGTTCATTACTCTCCACGACGTTGAGAAACATCAAAAATCACTGTCATATGATGAAACTGAGGCTGTTCACTATCTTTGTCACCGGAGGGTATTTATTAACGCTCACCAACAGCCGTGTTTCTGGTTACAATACTCCTCAATTCTGTACTCTTTATTTGAGGTTAGCCTTTCGCATTTTGACAAATTAAAACCGTGAAGAAAAATATCATAGTTGACATGAATCAGAAATAACCTGGCTGATAATAATAGGACTACAGATTTTTATTTTGAACTTTTTTACAATGCAATGCAAAAATAGTGACTTTAGTGACCATTTTCTGAAAAATAGTGACTTTCAGGGTTGTTAACGTTAATTAACGAATAGCGCCGTTGCGTTGATTCGTTGACGTTAATTTCAACGATTAACGATTTTTCCGTTAACGTTTATAAAAGATTATTAAACTGTAACGTTAACGTTTTCCGTTAATTTAACGTTAACGGCTTCGTTGTTTTCCCGCTAATGAGTTGCTTTACATGTTATCCAGCCGGAGGAAAATGACAAAAGGTTTTTCTAGCTGACAATATATCGAAAAATACGATATATCCCGCAAAAAAAGACAACAGCCCGCATAAGTAATGTCGTATTTTTTCAGTTATATGCCGGAAATTTTTGTTTTTTTTTTTGGCTTAGAAAAACATGTGTCATTCCCACCGATCCCAAAATTTTAGAAGCGGGACAACTGCTTTAACAGGTTAAGATCTATTATTTTCTAAATACTTTTTAAAGATCTATCTTTGTAAAATTCAGAGTAAATTTGAATTTTTTTTTGTCTTTATTTAAGGTGACTCGGGGAAGCACTAGACACCGTGTTATTTTTCCTATCTTTTGTCTTTTTCTAGCATTATCACCTCGTAACTTTGGAGCGGCGTATTTCGGTTTTTAGTTGTTTGATGTAACTGTAAATGTATCAGCATGTAGATGGAGAGTAAGCACGCGCCGCTGATACTTTTTTAAAATCATATTTGTATTAGAAAAACAATTAAGCATTCAATGATGAAAATGATGACGATTTGATGATTGTTTGTGCTTCCCGTATCCCCTTAAGAGACTTGCAGCCCGAGGCTGGCTCGTCTCCGAAATTTGAATTTATATCAAATTAATTTCAAAATATATCCTGCCAAAGCCGTCATTACTCAGCTTTTATCATTGATCCGGTAACGGTATGTTTGGTACAAGAACATTTCATAACGATAATAAAAAGTATAAGGACTTGATGAAACCAAATTAAACTTAAAATGTGATATGCTTCCAAACTTATTTATCACTTATTCAGGATTATTATTATTAGATGTCCTGTGAAAATTCATTTTCCCTTCCCAGCGCTAAATTCCCACGGGCGGAACAAACAGTTGTACCTATTTTTAGTGAAAACGGAGGCCATCGATTTGGATACCCAGAATTAAATAAAAACTTCGGCTTTGAGAGCTGGGATTACACCAAATTTTCCCTTATATGAAATCTTTGAGGCACATATGCTGCATCCATCATGCAGATGAGCACATCTTGAGTGTTCTCCGAGAAAGGACGATTTGTCTTATCAGAAAAACTTGGTGACTTCCTTTTCCCATGTCTTGGCAAAACTTGATTTGACTTGACTGGAAGCAAAACTGCCAATGGATGATGTGGCGGTGTAGCGGTGAACTATGATTTCATAATGAAAAGTTTCCATGGAACCACATTTTGGCTTGGAAACGTGTTGATTATTGATTAGACCGATTGCGAAGAAAAATTAACGGGCAAATTATCGATGTCCGATGACGTTGATTCAACGCATCTCGTTATCGTTAACGTTACAATCCAAGCAAGTTAACGCAACGACGTTGACGTTAGCCCAAGTGAAAATCAACGTCAACGGCGTTAATCGTTGATAAACGTTAACAACCCTGGACTTTAGTTAGGCCGGTCCCAATGCTGAAGTTGCAGTTTCAGTTTGGTACTGCTTGATGTTATAAAATTTATAACTGTCAAAATAGAACTACAACTTGGTGCCCGCAACGCAGAGTTGTAAACGAAATGCAACTTGGTTTTATTTTTGCATAAAACAAAAATAAAACAAACTAACATTTTTCGCGGTAGTTTTTACCTCGCATACGAACAACAATGAGTTTGTCTATCATCTCAAACAAATAAACACAATTAAATAAATTTGAAACTCAGTTGCATTCCAGTTTCAAATCAGGCCATATTTACAACAAACCAGTCGAGCAGTTGCAAATCAGTTTCAAAAAGTGCTCGAAAAAATATTGCAACTCTGCGTAGCGCACTGCTAGTTTCAGTTCTAGTTTGATTTCTTAACACGCCATACAAAACCCAACAGCATTGCGACCGGCCTTACTTTTGGATGCAAATAGTGACTTTTTAGTGACTAGACTCAAAATAGTGACTAAGTCACTAAAAAGTGACTTGCTACCAGGCCTGTACTATCTGTAACCGCATACTTGTCCCATCTTTGCTGGGTTTCCTATTCATATGGGACAGATATGCGATTACAGGCAGTATATGATCACTCCAAAACCGAGCTTTTGATAGAAGGCTCGGAGACCCATAGTGTTATATACCAATCGACTCAGCTCGACGAATTGAGGTGATGTCTGTATGTGTGTGTGTACAAAAAATATGACGCACTTTTTTGTACTCAGCCTTATCCGATTTGCTTGCAACATGTTGCATTCGACGCGGAATTTAATTTTTCGCTATTGAAAATAGACCCAATCGGCCTTTGCGTTCCGGAGTTATTAAAAAAAACTTTGTTTTATCCCCATTTTACCCAAAAAAAAATCCAAAATCGATTTTTTTAAACTGCTGCAACGCATTTAAATGAACGCAAATAATTGCAGGGCTGTTACAAACTAGTCGAATTCCAATCCGCGAAATCCGCGACTAGCAAATTGAAAACCGCGACTGTAAAAACAAATCCGCGACAAACGAAAATATGGTTTTTTACTTAGACCAAGGGCTATATTTGAATTATACTTTTTAGTACGCTATATAGTATTCTTCTAATCTCTACTATCGTTTTACAACGCCTTGGACGCATCAAGCTATTTATTGATCAGTCATTGCATTGTGTACTTCCATAAATCCGCCAGTTAGGAAATAATATAAGACTATTTTTTTAAGCAAGCGATTCTCTACAGAACTCTGCAGAAGCCCGAGCAAAGCCTGACGAATCTGATTTAAAAGCACTCAGGCGAAATGAAACCAGAGGTGGACAGAAACGGTTCTAAGGCCTGCGAATTTTTAAGAACTTGGATAATATTCACGATTTGAAAAATGATGTCAATATCACTACGTATGAGATAATGGATGGGTATTACTAAGCTTATACAACACGGCAGACTCGACACGTTGTTCATTTCACGGAAGAGTGTCAAGCGAAGATAACATGCACTAGACATCCCAGAAGAGTCAGTCAGACAGTTTGCTGCAACTGAGTAATCACGAACGATGGAACGACTCTCAATAGATATAAGAACAGCGAGGAATTTTGAAGCGAAGGTAATGGAACAAAAACTAGCCTACCAAAAAGCAATTGGAATGCATAATAGAACAAAGGATGAATACTGAATGGTTTGAATATGAGATGCCTGCAATAGTCATTGAGCATGGTACAAAACTAGACGCAACTAATCGTCGGGCAATTAAAAAAACCTCGTTCAACCGGTGATATTCGGATTTCTGAATATCGCCTCAACAATGAATCGCCGCTTTGAGCGTGCTTACAGCGGCACACTAGGAGTTAACTTTCGGAAATCAGTAGGGCGAAAAGCATCTAACGATTAATATCTCGAAAATAATCACCTTCATCGAAAAAATATTTGGTAGGCGTAGTAGCGGACACCTTCCTACATAACCGGTACCAAATATTTTTTCATGAAAATCTGCTAATTTTGAAAAAAAAACCCGGATTAGATGTCTTTCGCCATACAATTTTCTGGCGGTTAACTCATGCTGGCTATTTTACGCATATACTATAGCGCCTGGATGTGGCAGTGGCGAGTTGAAAACCAGCCACTGCCAATAATTCATTGAAAGGCAATCTGATCCTTTCTCACAAAAAGAAAGGTCGAACAATCCACAAGGATTTTCTGTTTGGCAGCTAATATTGGCGAGAATGGTCAAAATGTGGCATTCCCAACCTAGACATAAATCCTTCAGCTTCAGCAGCAAGTTAACATACCACCGGAGAACAGCGTGCAAGAAAAGATTACTACGAGACACTTGAGGATGCAGATGAACCATATTTGCACCACCCTTAGATTAAAAGCTATACAAAGCGGCAGGAACCCCACAATTCCAGTCCTCAGAGAGAAGCCGGAGCCGTCGGACCTACCAAATTTTATCCTTACAATCATTTTAATATGGTAAATTTAAATTCAAATAACTGGCGAAGCCCTTGGTTGACTCGCAAGACGGTTCTTCTGGTCCGGCCTTCCTCTTAATTAAAATTGCTAAATCCTTCTAATTCCTTTCCGCATTGGCGTTGAACCTAAAATTATAAATTTCAAATCACCTAAATAAAGACAGCTTCGATCAGCTATCAGTTCCGTCCCGGCAGTAGCAGGTGTGAATTTTACTGCGTTTGATCCGACTTTATCGTCGACCCTTTATGCAGCGCAAGCTATCATAATTGTAATTCCGCAATTAGCAGCACAAAAGTTCTAAGCAATAAAATAAATAGCTCTCGGCATTTCGGTAATCCAGAAATGCAATATGATCGATCTGACAATTCGACAGACTTTCTATGTGTCCACTTAAACCAACATCCACACGACTATTGAAAGATTATTCAAATACCATGTGTTTGGATCTCGACGGGTTGCCTATTTTGCAAACGCCCAAATAAATTACATGTTCAATTATTCCTAAAACTAAATTGAGAGAAATCGCGATTTTCGCGAGAGTGTAATTATAAATCCGCGATTTTCGCGACAATATTTGACGGATCCGCGATTTTCGCGACTGGAAGGGTAAATCCGCGACAAATCCGCGAAATTCGCGAAAAACGCGAAAATCGCGAAATCCGCGACTGTTGTAACAGCCCTGTAATTGTAAATTGATGAAAATAAATATCTCCATAAAGTGCCATTTTGACCTTACTTATGTGCTTTTCTTGTTACTCTTATGTGTTTTCAGTTTAATGAAAACTTTCATCTATGATTGAATGTGACCTTCGCTTTTTCAAGTTTTGACAAAAAACCATTCCAAAATACTAATGCAATTGATTATGCCAGCTAATCATATCATTAAGTCTCTGCTTCGGCAAAAAAGCATTACAAATCTCAATAACTTTTTTTTCACGTATAGATTAGAGCTGGGCGCCGACGATTTTTATGCCGCCACCGCCATCTTTTTTGACCGGCACGCCGCTGCAATTTTTTGACTGCGCCGCCGGTTAATTTTGAGCGCGCCGTTGAAATAATTTAAGTGCTGTAGCCTGGGGCGAGGGGCAATCAACTGTATAAATCAGTTGAATTGTAAATACTTGCATCCAAAAATACATTAAAAAATACCTAAAAAATACAAAAATTCTTTTCAATACTTCAATTCGAAATAATTCATCAATACGCCTACATTCCGTCTACACTACATCAAGTACAATTTTAATACCGAATTAATACGTCGACTAATTAAAAATACGTCAATACCTGTCAATACAAATAGTTTATTTTGACAGCTATTTAATTATTGTTCTGAAAAAAAAAACCGGAGCGCAAATATCTAACTCATGAAGTCGTGTAATTTCGATTCTATTATTTCTACTAGATTACCGGTAAATATCTGACTCGGTTCGGTTCACACAACCGAGCCGACATCGATAATTCCTTATTAGAATACATGGAGGAAGTTCTTGTTTATCCCTTTATGTTTAAAAAAATGTGGCAGCTGCGAGTTTCGCTTGCTTCAACGTATAAAAGATTGATTTCGTGAACAATTTTTTCACATCTCAAGCCGTCTCAAGCATGGTGAAAATATTCTCCTACCATCCATTAACAGTTTTTCTTACAAATTCTCCTTGCATTGATCTCGATGATGGCAAAATAAGCACCCGACTGCGAGATCATCAATAATTTCGATTTTATGCTGGCCAGATTTCAAATCGAAAACATTTTCGATGAGTTGCCGAATGATACGAACATGCCATAACTTTAATACTTTCACTCATTTTTAATATAAATCTCGATGTTAGCGTAGCTAAATCTTTTTTTTAATATTTCTATGAGAGTACATTCCCACTAGGCCTGCATTTCAATTGAGTATTCTGTAAGCATTTCCTCAGTTATAAAATAATTGAAAGCTTTTCTATGCCCGCCATTGCATGAGTTTTATCTCGTGTGGCAAGTACAATGGATACAACACTATGCCCATGGAGTCGAGAATGTTCCGACCTTAAAACATCCTAGATCGGACCGATAATCGAAATTGCCATCTCCGCATTGGCAATCCAACACCTTCGTTCGCAATCCTAACTGGAAAAATAGTCGTCAGAATAAATGTACATGTTTTCATTCGACTTGCGATAAATATGTATACAAATGATCTTCGTTTCGTTTCAAAACAGTTGATTTTGACAGATGTAAACACGAAATGAAAAAATACCTTCAATAATACGCGAAAAAATACAATTCATAGAATAAAATACACGAAAAATACAATTTATGATTAACTTAATACATTACAATACAAAAATACTTAAAAATACTTCAATACGCCAAAAAATACGGAAATTCAAAATAATTCATCAATACGCCTTTTCAATTCAGGCAGATGAATCGTAAATACATAAGTTGACAGCCCCTCGGCCTGGGGGTAGTTTTGGGAGTTCATCCTCCTCCCCCAATTTAGAAGCAAAATTCCGTTCACTGACAATATTCTACACCATCATGCCATTGGTTTTACACGTGATTTTTCACTAGTAGAAAAGCATATCGAAATAACGTGTAAATCTAGTCTCAAGTGTCAAAACACAACACGTTAAAAAAATAGGAATTGCACGGGAAATGAAATGGTAAAACACGTTGAATCGTCAAGGATTAATACTGCTTTTCGAGTGACAAACATTACAACATATCTCACCGAACTATTGATTGCTTTCTTTAGATAAGATAAATTTAAATGAAAAAATGAAAGGATTGATTAGGTTCATTTGTTAATATTTAACATTTATTTGCATTAGTTTCGCTCGTGCAACAAATAAATTGAAATTTTGGATTAATTAATGATTTCCATAGCTCATGTTGTTAATGTTTCGAGATCGCAGATTTCTGGTTTCTTTTTCTGCCTGCGAGAAATCGATAGTAGTAGAAATCGATCCATAAAACCCGAGATAAAACCATGAAAATATAGTTTCGGGTTGCTGATGATCAATGTGTCCGTGATCGACTAATGGTATCGTTATGTAGATCATCTGAAAATTCAATAATGCAGCAATAAGGATATGAAAAAAATATAGCTAAGAACTTACCTTTCTGTTATCTTATGATTTCTTATCTTATAATATTTGAATTCGATACAAAAGAAGCAACATCACGTATGCAATATTAGTTCACTCGTTTTCTTTCAACGAAAACCGCGAACGTCATGTTACTTCTACTCCAAATGAATGCCTTCTATAGAATGATGTGTAGAACACGTTATAATAATCCTTTTTTTCAAGTGGTGCTAATTCAAGTTCATTTCTTGTTCATTCAACGTGGTTCGTGATTGAAAATGAGGATTGGTGAAACACGTTCGATTCACGTGAAATTGAACATCGTTCAAACGTTTCGAATATTTTCAGTGTTCAAACCCTTATACATTTGAACAATTTTGGCTGCGCCGCTGAACATGTACACTCAAACCTCGTTTTATATCACTTTGTAGTTAGGATACAAAAATAATTTTTGTTAAGATTACTTTGGAAAGATCTAACAGCCGATAGGGCGTATACTGTAAGAAATTTTCGGAAGATCCGGAACAAACAAATTTTTTAGGGCATATTCAATTTGGATTTATGGAATACAAAGCGCATTATCCATTTTGAAAACGAGATATCAGCCGTTTGGATACGCGTGCAGACCTTCATGCCTAAACTTCAGGGAATTATTGGATGAACTGTAATGGAAAAGTTGTTAAACTCTCATCCAATTCGATTCTATGGACCACAGTCAGCATAAACGAATGAAAATAAAGCAAGCAGCTCTCAAGGAGCTCAAGGCCTATACTTCAGGCAATTCTTGTATGGACTGGGATGCAATTTTTTCAATATTGGTAAGGATGAGTCTTTTCTAATTATTATAAAAAATGGAAAACGAGCCGAAAATTAATTAAATGGGATGGTACAAACTCGTCTTTTGACAAGTGAAGACATTCCACTAGAAAGCTCAAAATAATTTTCTTAACCTTTAAGTTGATTAGTTCTAGCAGGTAAATGTTAGAATTCGAAATGAGTGAAAAAAAAACTTGTTTCTGCATCCAATTAGAATATAAAAACCCTTTCATGCCTATTACATTGGCAACCCGTTAACCAAGACGAACCTATGCCTATGAATAAAATTCCGCAGGAACTCATTGCGAGTGCAGAGGTATTCTCGGCTTGCAGTGGGCGAGTGATTGCATAATAAATTCCTTCCCATCCCGATAGACCGTGAGAACGTGGCCATTCAGAATATTGGTGCTCTCGGACTATTCATATTGAGGTTGGAGAGTGGGTCCCATGCTCCCATCCATTGGTTCCTTGTGCAATTTGGATTGCTTTGGTCAACCATATAAAAACCCTTTCATTCCTATTACATTGGCAACCCGTTAACCAAGACGAACCTATGCCTGACCTACCTGACGAACCTATTAAATAAAATTCCACATGAACTCATTGCGACTGCAGAGGTATTCTCGGCTTGCAGTGGGCGAGTGATTGCATAATAAATTTCTTCCTATCCCCGATAGACCGTGAAAACGTGGCCAGCGCCGTTATCTAACATTCAGAATATTGGTGCTCTCGGACTATTCATATTGAGGTTGGAGAGTGGGTCCCATGCTCCCATCCATTGGTTCCTTGTGCAATTTGGATTGCTTTGGTCAACCACAGAGCAGCAAGTACGAAATGCACGGTCATCATGCCCATGCTCAATGATTTTATGCTTTTAACATAACTGGTAATCCTCCGGAACTCTGGAAAATTTATTTCTGGGATTCTGAAATTTTGGGGACTCAGCCACCAGCAATTCTTTCTGCAGAAGTTCTGGGAATTCAAGACTCCTCCAAGAACTCGGGAGTTCCCATACTAAGCATTTTGAAGAATTACTCCGTTAAGAATTTTCTCCGACCCGAAAATTTGCGAAATTCCTTCTTTAGCAACTCTGGGAAACTCGTATTTCAAGAATACCTTCTACAGAAGGTATGAAGTTCTTTAAAATTTCTACCCACGAATTCTGATCATATTTCTTTAATTTTGAACAATTTCTCTGGGAAACTGATTTTCCAAACATTCTTGGTTCTTCCACCTTGAGGAATTCTGGGGATTTCATTCCTCAGGACGTCTAAGAACTTGCCCATTCTAGAATTATGGGGAATAATTCCACCAAAAAAAAATAACTGCAGCACCATCGCATCGCCCCCTCCCAGCAACGCAGGTATTCCTTTTTCTAAAACTCACAGGAAATCTCCCCCAGATATTTTGGAGAAATTCTTCTTCAGGAATTCTAAGAACTCATTATACAAGAATTGTGGAATACTCTAAGATTAGTATTTTTGGAGAATTTCTCCTTCAGAAGCTCTGGAATATTCCAATTTCAACGCAGTGTTCTCTTTGATTCCAATTCATCGCCATAACTATTCTACAACGACTTTGTGCAGCATACGGGACACAAATTAGCACAAAACCTGAAGATTGATATGTCCTGTTTAATTGTTCTGATGTGTTTCTTATGTATTCTGAATGCTGTATTATGTGCATATTTTATCCATGTTTGTACATCAATAATTAGATTTAGGGGACATTTTTATCCTTATAGTCCTTGAAACGTCAGAAATAAAAAAGAAGAAATAAACAAAAATAAATAAATATTTCTCCTACAAGATTTCCTTCTACAGAAATTCTCCTAAATACTCATTTAGGAATTTTGCCCTCACGAATTTTGTGGAATCCCTCCCCCAGAAATTAAGATGAATTCCTCCTTAAGGAATTTGGGGGAATTTATCCTCCGAGGATCCCGGCGAATTATTTACCTCATCCTAACTCTGGAGATTTCCTCCCTAACGAATTATGAGGATATCTTCTCCTATGAATTATAGGAAATTTATTCTCCTTGTATTCTGGGGAATTCCTTCGATAAGACTTCCAAAAAGTTTCTTCTGTCAGAATTCCTGTGAAATTGTAGTTAGGGGGAGGGTGGTTTATACTCCCAGTTTTTAATTCACTCTGAGAATTCCTTATCCATGGGTTTTAGGGATTCCCTTTTCCAGAAATTCCCAGGAATTTTCTCATCTGATCTTTTTTGTTGACACTACATCCGTCCCAGAATTTCTGTATGGGAAACTCCTGGAAAATTTCCATAATCAGTTCCAGAAATTTTGTGTATAGGGTTTCAGGGTTTTGTAGGGTCGTTTTTTCTTGTAGGGTTTTTTGTAGGGTCTGACCTTCAGGAATTTTCTCATCTGATCTTTTTTGTTGGCATACATCCCCCGTATGAAAATTGCCGAACCGCAGCTTGGTGTTCATCAAGCACTTCTACAGTTTCTAACTGCAAGGTTTCTAAGTAGATTCACCCCTCCTGTCATCACACTAACACGATGATGCTCATAGGTATATTTCTTTATTTCTTTATTTGGAGCAGGGAAAAGTCCGTTTGAGTAGAATTATTCATGAAATCTTTCTCAAACGGTCGCAAAACCTCCTCTTCTTTTATATCAACAGATAACAATATTTCCAAATGATACATAATTTTGCTTAAACTTAACTTCCTAATTACTTAATATTATACAAAAAAAAATACATCTATAAAGCTACCTGGCCTAATGTGTAATACTGTCGGATGTAAAGAGGAGTATAGAACTTTTCCGAAGAATACACTGGGAAAGATAAAAATCAAACGCGGTAGAGCAACGATTGAAAGTGCGACACATGCTAGTGAAAGGCTCGTTTTGCGCATAATTTGTGCGAGCTCCTCTCAAAAAAATGAAAGGAGTTGATTGAAGTGGACGGTAGGGTATATTAAGGTTTAATTGAGAAAGCAGAGCAATTCTCGATTGTAGAAGATCTGAAACGAACAACGACTTGGATACGTCTCGACGATCACTTAACAGATTTAAACCAATAAGTCGGCAGCGTGCATCATAGCTGGGTAAATTATCTGGGTCATTCCAAGGAAGACGACGTAGAGCGAAAAATGAATTTACGCTGGATTGTTTCTATTCGCATTATGCTATTTTGATGAAAAGGAGCCCAGACAACTGATGAATATTCTAGTAATGACCTCACTAAAGCGCAGTAAAGCGATTTTAGACATTGGATATTATTGAAGTGCTTTGTTATGCGAAAAATAAATCCGAGTATAGGGAAGAACAAAAAAAATTACACTGCACCATAAAATGGAACCAGTCACCTTCAGCATGGTTTTGCTTTGTGGCCGCCAGGCTAAGGAAGGCATAATTCAGGATGTTTTATAGTATTTTCACTAGGAATTAAGATTCATGAAGAAATTTCAAGAAGAATTCCGAAGAAGAAAGTAAAGAATTTCCTTAAGATATTTTTAAAGGAATCTTAGGTGCTCTTCATTGTATTCCTGAAGGATTATTTAACAGCGTACAATATGAATTAAGGCTCCCCCAGACCTAAGCGATTTCATCGCCGCGACGGCGACAACTAGTCGCCGCGATTCTATCGTTGGGTCGCTGCAGGCAATGTTTGATTTACGCTTCCATATCAAAGGCGACAGAATCGCTGTCGCCAAGAGATAGAATCGCGCCGCGACTGTCGCGTCGCGTGTGTTTGGGGGAACCTTTATGCTTATTGTCATTAATGCACGAGACATGCAAATAATATTCAAAAAAAAGAATTCTCGCTTAACTTTTCAAAAGGTCCTAAGTAATTTTTTTTCATGAAATAATTTGAGTACTGCAATCAAAAGCTTTCATGCTTTTCTGTTGATTGCGCTATTCAAATTAAATCATGAAAAAAATGTTACTTAGGTTCTTTTGAAAAGTTAAGCGAGAATTGTTCGTCAACACCGAAGAAATGATAATTTTGAATCGCGCCGAACCGAGCCGCCGCCGCCGTAAGAAAATTGCGTTGACGCCGCCGCCGGTTCAAAGTGGATCGGCGCACAGGTCTATAGTGTAGATTTTAAGCTGAACTTTCTCAGGGGGCCTAAAATTGGTACCTACACACCAAATTCCAATTCGTATTTCAGCAATCTGTTTTGCTGAAAGCAGATCAGCAATTAAGTGTTTTGATGTTTCTCAGCAAAATTTTGGAAATTTTACTGTGATACAGCATAATAGTTTACTGAAGGCCATCCAGCAAATTCATGTTTGCTGGTTATCAATATTTTTTGACACTTCATGTTAATCTGACAAACCAGTAACTGAAAACCAATATCAATAATTGCTGAATCTGTAAAGTAATTTATTTTTTGCTGAGATTATCAGCAAATCGTTTTGATTGTCAAAGCAAAAAGACAAACCACAAGTTGGGACAAAATCCTTGTGATTATTTTGCGTAGAAGCTTGAAGTTATTTAGAAACTTGAGAAGCTGCTGTGTAAGTATATGATTTCCAAATACAATAGAACTCATTAGCTGCTATGGCCTTATAAACTCCTCAACAAAAATAGCAAGAAATTGATTTTTTATTTCTTTAATTTCAGCCTCCCACATATCTTGATATTGTTCCCGGCATGTTTCAATGCATGCGGTATTTCCGCAACTCAACATGTTTTAATGTTTATAGATATGAAGCGGTGATACTATACATATAAATATAATTGGCAATGAAAAACATGAAGCATGAAACAAAACAAATTTTAATACTATTATTTAAAGAAATATATTAAACTGAGCAATATCTTGCAACATTACAGAATATTCTGGAAAACTAAATTTTGCTGAATAATCAGCAACATATTTCGCCATTATTCAATTACTGGTCATAATTGTGTAGATCAACTTTGCTGGTTGTTCAGCACTTTTCTTTGCTGGATTAATTGCTGGTTTTACAGCACAAAAAAAATCAGCAAAACTTTGCTGGGTTTCAGCGATAAAAAATTAGTGTGTAGTTTCCCTAACATCTTTGCATATACAAAGACAATATTATTTGCTGAATAATATTTATTTATGTTATTGTTAAAACAAATGAATCGGGTAAAGTGCCCAATAGTGGACCCCCAACCGATAGTGGACCCCAGCCATTTTTGCATTATTACAGCACAATGTAAACATTTTGCTATGAAATTCCGTCGGGAGAACCTACCTTACAGTCCTATGATTTGATTACATGCATTGGAAATGGTATGGAAACTAAAATTAGATGATTTTTTACAATTCTATAAAAAATAAACACAAGCGTGTCCATTATAGGAATATTTTGGGGGGTCTATAATAGGAAAGAAGAACGTTTCGAAACGGAACATAAAAATCAAATGAAGTGTCGACTATAGGGAAGCAATTTCCTATTATGGACCCCCAGGGGGTCTACTATGGGGCAATGCATAGGTTCATTATTTGACGTTTGAGACGGGCGCTGTTTACTAAGAATGAATACTTTTTCATTCATCGAGTTCATGCAAGTGTTCATTTTTAGTAAACAGCGCCCGTCTCAAACGTCATTGTGTTCATTCGGTGCATTGGACCATAGGGCGAATTCAGTCAGACTTTGAAATGTTAAATTCAACAAATAACGTCGAGTATTTGAGTGTTTCATGTATGTATCGTGAAGATGAGATGCAGAGCTTGATATTAGATATCACGCAAAATTAATATTTTGATAATTTCCATTCCTTATGCCAGGAAGAGCAAAATTTCGCTACTAGGGGGTCCACTATCGAGCATTTTACCCTAGAATTTAAGATAGTCATTCGTTGGAGCGGTACATTTTTTTGCAATTTTTATTCTCAGGCTTTGGTCCGATTCACGAATTAAAATCAAATTAAACTTAAAAATGACAATTCAATAATTTTCAAATAACCCTGCTTGCAGAGCAAGATTATTTTTGACAGATATTGAATCATTTTTGATAGATGTTTTGTTGGTCTTGCTGGGTAGCACCAGCCATTCTTATGACTGGGAGATTTCATAATTTCCGAATTGCCACTTTTAAGTTTAATTTGATTTTAATTTGCAAATCGGACCGAAGCCTCAGAATATTATTTACTTTGCTTCGCATTCACCTATCATGAACAATCTTTCACCCGAATACCAGTCTGAACGGTATTTGCAAGCAACCGTTCTACTTAATCAACTTGCACACAAACTTGCACGGAATATGTACGCAGCCATTTCATAACACATGTAACTCTGCCATGGCGATTCACCCCATCCTTTCACAGTTCACCATATAGGCATAAAACATTTTTGATGGAATACTAAGAAGAAAGCGATTGTTGGAAATTCATATTCCTATTCTGTAGAACTAGATTGCAATTGATAAATAATTAAACATACATCACGTATATGATTCAAAGTGCTTTTTCGCCGCTACTCAAGTTAATTGAAGACGGGAATGTGGAACGGAACTGATCAACACAAAATGGAAATATTCATTTGGCGCATGCGCGTGAAGGGTTGGTTTTAAATATGGCTTTGAGCAACAACGAAGTCATCTGCCTCTTTAGCTCAGTGGTAGAGCGCTGGTCTCGTAAACCAGCGGTCGTGAGTTCAATCCTCACAGGAGGCACAAGGGATTTTTTTTTGTATCGCGCTTAAATAATTTATGATTTATTTTACATTCTCAAACGTAATATAATTTATTATAGTTTTATATTAATTTTTAAAAAGACATTCAAATCCAAGAATATTTGTAAAAGTTTTATACACATGATATGATCTGATTAGTATTTTATATTTATGCATTTATCTATCAAACCAAACGTTCCGAAAAAAATCCTAAATATTGACTTAATAAGTCCTAATTAAATACAGTATTTCAATTGGTATTTCTAAATACATATATTTATTTTTAATCCATAGGTCTATGGAGAAGAATTTGGATTGATCCCAATGGCATTTACTCACGTTACGGAATCGGGTAAAAATAGTGCACGTAGAGATCGAACCAAACAAGGCCGAAAGGTATCCGACCAAAGTTCTTCGCAGACATCACCATCGCGAAGAAAGGACAGCATCAGCAAACGCGATAGGTAATGTTACATTGTCCATTTCATGCTAAACATATCACTTGAGACTGCCATTTTAATTTAATTTTAAATTATATTTTTTAGACTAATTCAGGATGATTCAGAGCCAAACACTTCCCAGTACTCGCAACGCACCGACGAAAGCAAGAAATCTCAAGAAACCCCGTTGGTCATGAAGTATATCAAAAACCATGTTAGAGACATGTTCCACGTCCCAATTGGCACCCTTGTAAAAGGAGCATCCGTACTAACAGAGGAACAATTCGTGGAAGTCATACCGGTGGCATGGGAGCTTCTGCTGGAGTCCAATCAAGAAGTGTCTGCCGCTTCGGCCGCCCTTTTCATATTGGCTTCAGTCAAAGCACCAACCACAGCATCAGAAGTGATGCAGCGTGCCATGAAACATAAGAACCCGAACGTGCGTGTAGAAGCCATGCTTCGATATCAAGTGCTGTGGAAAAATCGCTTCCAGGTGTGGCCAAGAATGGAGGAAGGAGCTCATTTAACTTTTAAAATTCCGCCTCCCGGTATCGAGTTTACGCTTCCGTCGCCAAAAATTGGCATTGAAAGTTTGCCAGTGGTTGATCCCCCTTGGAGTCCTCGCCAGCAGAACAAAGACATGGAAGTGACACTGAACCAAGAACGACATGTACGTAAATGATATTCTAAATTTAAATCGCTCAACGCTCAACAAAAACATGCTTTTATAAATAAATTATTTTCCAGCGATCTCTTGTGACGGCGACGAAAACGCGCAAAAAGCAACAAACGGAAGCCATTCGCCATGCGATCCAGCAGCAGGAGGACAAACAGCGCTCCGAGCGGCAGAGCTTCCTCATCACCACCATCCCGATAACGCAGCAGGCAGCATACGAGCCAGGCCTCGATCATGGCCCTGGCGAAGATCACATGGAAGAGGAAGAGGATGGCGCCCGATCAGCGATCCATATGCACGCCGCCCACTCTGTCTTCCCCTCGTGTTTGTGTTCTTCGGTAATGCAAATTGTGGCCTGCCTCGATGATGCCGCTGTGAATGCCGATGGTCAGGCCGTTTACGAAACGGCTTACCAGGTGATTTGGATATGCTTGGTGGAGGATTCTGCGCTGTTTTTGCGATATGTCCTGGAAAGATTGACCAGAGATCACCAAGATCAAATGTTTAAACTTTTGAGACATTTGATACGGTTCGTGCCAAGATTGCCGCAGCAAGCAGCGTTCGCATTGTATAATTATATTATTGGATATGTTATGTTCTATGTACGATCCACGCATGAATGCAGTCAGCAGGTAAGTGGACGAACGCATTTTATAACAAGACTGATCTCCCGTAGCGTAGTGTGTTCGGTGTCGGTAGTCTTTGAAACTGATGATAGTCGGTTCGATTCTCATTTAACGTCCCCATTTAAATCACATTAATGATTTTCACATTCATAATTGATTATCATAATCAATAAATGGGCAGAATATTACTTGGTAGTATAAGGGTGAGAAAGGTTATTCCAATAACATGAATACCATTCTCAATGTACTACTGGACAGACAAAATTTATGCTCCAAAAACTTTTTGCTTCAAACACTGTAGCACCGTAACATAAACAATCCGTATTTATTATTTGAATCATAGAAACCATTCAGCTCTCTCTTCTATTGTTTTTGATGGAAAATACAGAAATTTAGAATAAAGAGTTTAATCAATCTTATAGAAAATTATTATCCTTGCTTCCTTACCTTTGACCTTATTTTTTTCATTGGTGCGAATGCGCTACATAAAAAACACTAGATAGATAGGTCGGGTTCTACACGACGTTGTTTATGGTACTAGAATTTACAATCTCATGGTTCCTATATTTATCATATCAAGAAGGGAACCACCATACCTTATTTTCGGCTACAATTACAGTGATTAAATTATTACAATTGTCTAGAATTTGTGTTTGCGTTTTCTGTTGGTGACAATATAGGACATGACCAAATAATTAAATGTTATTAAAAATGATTGCCAATAGCAATAATGCGACTATAAAATGAAAAGTGAACTAATTTTTTAATTATTAAATAATTTCTGGTGAAAATAATCGTTTCTACTGGGCATTTCTCCAATCGCATTGCAATAAAGAAAACCTAATTTGCTTATTGGTTGAATCACTAGTTCTCATGCGTATCGCAGCGCAACGATATGATTTCAAGGAAAACATACAGCAAATTTTTATTTTAGATTTTTATGCACTAGTCGTTTATTTCCATTTGTTTCCCGTTAGTTTTTATATGATGATTGGAAAGAAAATAAAACCAGGAATCTCATTTAATGGAGAACGTGGTAAATAATCGATGGTCTTCCGTTTCAGGAAGAAAAAAAGGTTGTTCGGGACCCTTCGGTAGATTTTTGTTTTTTTTTTTTCAAATAGTCACGAAATAAAAGCTGAAGATCTATATTTTCAGGTAGTGAAAGTTTTAGCGATACTCATTTCTTTGTCATAAAGGTCACCCATACACACGCCGTGATGTATATAAGATTAGGACTAACCAAATCATGCAACATTGTTTTTACTTTTTTATTCCTATCTTACAGTTGGTTGGATCTGCTTTATCCGTTTTGTGGATGGTAGTCCACAGTGTGCACGGCATCATGTTCAAGGACTTGAAACAGATTCTGCGAAAAGAACAATGTGATGCCTCAATACTTCTCACCGCCAATGTACCGTCCGCCAAAAAGATCATCGTCCACGGACCAGAAGGTATGTTTCAAACTATAACAACAATTTTATCAGTATGTACATACTATCTTCTACTTCCACAGATGAAGGAGGCATCCCTTCTCAGTTTCCAGTTCAAGAGGACACTCAGTTCACCCAGCTGCTAACAGAGTCACTGGATTACTTCGGCATCGACGAGAAAAAGCTCAATCAATTCGTACTGGTCGACTACAAGACACAACAGATACTGAACCCCAACTGGTACGTGCGGGATTGGTACTTTTTCAAGCGATCCCAGTACCCGCAGCTGAAGTTGATCGAAATGAAACCGGAAGAGGCTTTCAACGCATTGCAGAAGCAAGAGTTGTTCAAGAAGTTTGTGGAAATAGGCAAAGTACACTTAACGTGGGCCATTTTGAAAAACGTTGACATGGTCGTGCAGCGTGTGGTGTTTCTACATGAAGAACTAATGAAGCTTCCATCGTTCCCCAGAAAGGCCCTGGAAGTCGATTTGGACCTGCACCAGGGAGGAGAGTTCGGAAAAGTACTGCTTGGGCTGGATGTGCTGCACAAGTTCATGTGGGTTCGATTAATTGCTAGAATGTTCGAGGCGATGGCTGGGAACTTTGCTTACTCTGCTGATATCCAGTTGTTCCTGAATGTACTTTCTGGAGCAGCGCTACTCCATTCTGAGGATTCATGCATCATGCGATATGTTACGGCCACCTTCATCAATGCAGCTTTCAATTTTAAGAACATTTTTTCAACGAATGGATATTTCATGATAATGCCCACACTTCTGCAGGTCTACTCATTACATCAAACCAACAAACTAGTAACGACCACAATAGAATATGCAGTGAAGCAATTTTATCTACTGAACAGAAAGCCATTTATTCTTCAAATGTTCGGTTCAGTGTCGGCTATTCTCGACACGGATGAAGATGGCGCGTATGGCGAAGCACATAAAGTCCAGTCCAGTTGTTTGTTCAACTTGTTGCTGAGTCTGGAAACACCTTCACCTGATCCGTTGAACATTGCGGAATTAGTGAAGGAACCGAAACCGTTGAAAGCAATCGACTTTTGCTACCACGATGAAGATGAAATGGTCACCGTTTTGGATTGTATAACTCTGTGTGTTATGGTTGTGTCGTATTCCGCTGAGAGCACTCGAGGCTATCAGATGTTGGTAAGTTATTGTGTTTGATTCGCCGTTGAATAACTACATAACATAGTTAAATCTTGAAGATCATTTTGGAAGCTATCCTACCATGCTATATGCAACAAATCCAATCACCAAGCTACGTACCGCTGGAGGGAAAATGCGAAAGAGACATCATTCTGCAATTAGCAGTCGCAATTCGAACTATGGTGCACAATTGCGAAGGACTTTCGAAGTAAGTTTACGTTTAGTGACACTCATTTCACTGACAATAATCGTTCATCTTTTCAATTCATAGAAGCTACAACGGCCCTTTCCGCAATAGCCCGGAACATAAGGGATCGAGTCAGAGAAACTGCTCTCGAGGGCCACCTTGCTCGCCTGGTTTGGACTTTGAGGAAGATTCACATTCTAAGTATGTCAGCGATGTAGGTCGCACCAAGATTCTGAACGAGTCGGTTGAGGATTCGGAAACTATTAGGGCAGAATACCGTAGACCACGCGATGTTTTGCTGTCCGTGGTAGGGGAATTTATAACCCGATCAACTGCTCGGCTGAACGAACTTTCACGGAAACAAGGAGAAAGCAAACCTGTAGAACTGCTCGATGTCAAATGTCACGTTCGCCTGGCTGAAATTGCCCACTCGCTGCTTAAAGTTTCGCCATACGATCCGGAATCGATGGCCTGTCGCGGACTACAGCGTTACATGCTGTGCATCTTTCCTAGAGCAGAATGGGCTGACGATCATGGGATGAAGCCAACTTTGGTCACCATTCTACGCAGGTTGGATAAGGTATTTCTAAAAATATCGAAGAAAACCTCAGTGAGAGTAAGTAAAGAAATCGTTTTATAATAGTTACGCATATATTATTGGTCATTAAAATTTTAGCGCAACACTGATTGGGAAGCTGCCGCAGGACTACTGAAAGGAGTGTACGAATCCATTGTTCGCTATCCGCATGTGCTACATTGGCGAGAAATGAAGTCTCTCCTAACAACCATTCAGAATCTCATCGTCAACGAACCGGGAAACTTCCCGGAGGGAGTGTCGAGTGCCGGAGCCGCTCTTATGTCCAAGAGTCCTCCGCCGTTCTTTTGCTCTCAAGTTGTGCGCTTGGTTGCACTTCAGGTTGTCAGCCCGGTAGATTCGGTAACCCTTGGATTAGAGCAAATTTGTGGTGGAAACGCTGAGTTTCCTACCCAAGAGAAGGCTGAAGCATTTTTGATGCATCTGTTGATGCCTCTGTGCCTCAAAGTATGCAGTGGACGCAGCATTTCCGATATTGGCGAACTGAAACAGTCGGACATATCATTTTTGGTTACGGCAGTGCTCAACGCTATGAGCCCTGTGGCCGGAAGAACTGCTCAGATCGGTGCCCAAAGCAATCGAACCGGGGCAGATATCCGTGCTGGTTCCTTGACGTTCACGGGAAGTCGTGATGCCAAGCGACCAGCGAAGATATCCAATTCCCTTTACCAGGCTACCTTTTTAGCTTTGCGTGTTTTGTGTATTTCATTTGAGTCCAGGCTCTCCCATGAATGGCCACGTATCGTTCGAGTAATGCGCGATTTAGGACGGCGCAACGAAGCAGCTCCAGAACTATGGAGCTTCTTGGAGTTTGTCGTTACTCAAAGAACGCCACTTTACATTGTACTGATGCCCTTTATATTACACAAGGTATGGGATATGACTCGTTAATTATACTTGCGTTAATATGAATTCTTTTTAGATCTCCCAACCCCCTATTGGTGATCACGAGAGGCATATGCAATTTTTGATTAGAGAACGTATGAGAGGAATGGCAGCCCCAGGAGGAGTGAAATCTAGAGGCGCTATATTGTTGGAGTTGGCTAGAGAAATCAGAGATCTGCGTGACGAGCTCGAAGAGAAGCGTTACGGTAAGTTTGTATTCAATAACGAAATTACAAATATTTCGAATCAATATTATCTTCACAGATCGAGACCCAGTACCACAAGAAATACCCCGTCGAGAAACGTCAAACGTTCCCATTCCCCAAGAGCAACCAAAACATCAGCAACGTCCGTCGTTGATATCCATGTTTACCGGCGGGCCTCAAGCACCGAGTTTTTCGTCGTTCCAGCAAGATTCTCGCAGTGGAACCGGGATGTGTACTCCAAGCGACACGCTTTCTCAACAAACCTTGCATGCTCCAAGAGGAGAGTCACTATCCAGCTCCACTACCACCACCAACAAGGATATCATGATGGCCGACAATCAAAGCGGTGATGGAATCACACTGACGCCTGGGATTGTACCAGAAGGATCCGTAATTCGTCAAGTTCCTTTGTCAAGCATTTTGACTGAAGCAGGTGCCGTCCCATTACTAACTCATTCAGTATCCATGCAACCGTCTAGTAAGGTTCAGCCCCCGAAACTGCGTTTTGTTTCTTCAGTTGAGTTCAAAACGTCGTCTGGTGAAACCTCCACAACACCGCTGTCACCGGACAGTTTGGCCGACGAAAGTTCTGGAGATAATCAGAAACATCGTTTACAGCGTTCTCGAGCTCAAAGTCGCAAGACGTTCCGCTGTCGCCGGGGAACAACGCGTAGTAACAATCACGGAACGGAACCACAGCAAACTCCATCGGTGTCGTCGGTGGTAGGCGGACACATTCCGCACACCGTTCCGCCGGGAGAACAACAAGAAATCATAAACAAAAATATCGCCGCTATCGGAGATCTCTCTTGGGATTCCGTCTCGCAAACGTCGTCCACTTCCGGATACCGTGACAATTACAGTCTGCAAACAGGGCTGCTTTCACCGGACGGTTCCTTCACTGGGACCGCCCTCGGTGGCCGTTCGTCCTCACAGCATTCACTGCTGATGCTGTTCGAAACGCAGGACGAAGATACGTTGATTTAAAAACATTTTATATGCATATTGCGACCGTTGAGTGTGTTTTAACGATTTTAATGCCGATTTTAAATTATATAACAAGCATCGTTAGTTGTTAAAATAGTGAATAAAAAAAGAATTGATGGAAATAATTGCGTTCAGTGATGTCCGTTCCAGTTGCGGGTTTCTAAACGTATTAGAATAAAACAATTCAGTTGATTTTGTCCATCGGGGCAAAGTTCTTGCTCTATTGTAGGTTAAAATGTACCCTAGTTCCTAGTTTCTGCAAACGACTGCGGCTTATTCCGTTCACACCTGATTGAATTAGAGTTACTTGACAGTACCTTATTTGTTGTTTGTGCCAAATCATTCTTGGTCAGTTCACTGTAATTGACAATATTGCGTTGTTCGCTGCTCCATTATTGCTTCAAATTATTTTTTTATTCTTAAAAAAACTCGCGCCGCTGGGATGTACCTAACAGATAAACGGTTGGCAATTCACTTTGGTTTATTTTTTAACAGCAAGTAAATTATTTTTTGATCGCACTCTTTTTTTTGTTATATGTATTTAGATTACTTTTTCCAAATGAAAGGGAATAGAAAGAATGGAGGCGACTGCTTATAAGTTAGAAGAAATTAAACTGCGTTGGCAGATTTCAGTCTATTATTGTCAGAGGGTTTTTTGATTGATCAACCTTAGAGAAATTCTTTGCTTTGCTATATAAAGAATGTTCAGGCCGAATTTGAGCAATATGGTCATAAAAAAATATCTTAGACTTCATATCGAAAAACCAAACACAAAAACCTTTTCACAGTCCGTATGTGGACGGGCATCACTCGACGCATAATAAAATATGTAATAGAATTCATAGTCATAGAATTGAAGATAGGCTGAATAACACGCATCAGATAGATATTAAATGTCGTTGAACGCTTTATACGTGTGATACGCAAAATGTAAACAGAATCATTTAAGTTAACACAGATGGAAACATGTTTTAACAGTAATTAAGATAAATAATTATTTTAAAATAGCATTATTTTAAAAGATAACCACGAAGAAGAGCTACCAGGATTAATCAACAGTCTTATGATTGTAAACTCAGCGCACAATCGCCAAATCAGTGTTGCAAAAACCTTTTTGAAACAAATCAGTATTCATTATAATTAATTATTGGGACACAAACCCTGCAAAAAATGATGCCAAACAATTCAATCAACTTTACCTAATGACTATAATTTATCATCCCACGCGAATGATACGAACGAACCAATCCCACACGAGAGAACAAGAAAGTATTTTTATTGAGTATTATTTTTATTAGACTATAATTTTTGGATGAGACTATAATTCGAAATCGAAAGAAAGGACAGTGTTATAAAATATTCGAACGATAGTTTTAAAAGCTAAAATTCACACTAATTATAAAGTAATTTTAAAAAATATTCGTTTGAACAAATATTAGGAAAATAAAGAAATATATAGTTAACTGTTATGACGGTAGAATACTGTTGTGAAAATTGTTTAGTGATTTTGTATTAGCAACAAACCGTATAGGAGATGAGTAGGAATGTTATATACTTTAGGAAACAATGATTAAGGACACGCAAAGCAGCACTGAATACGAATGTTAACAGAATGCCAAACACTCGATCCACCGTACGGCAAGCATATGAAGATGTCCATATACGCAACAAGTAAAAAGGAGTAAAAAAGGCCAAAAAGTATAAAATTCAATCATCGAATAGCACACAATACACCGAAACACATATAAAAGTTATTATAAAAAAAAACATTGTTGATTAGTATTCATTTATTAATTTGTTCAGTTTACATTGTTACAGCTGTTAATTAGATGTTTACCGTTTCGGCGATGAACTTGCGGCTTAATTAGCCTAAAATTTATATTTTTAAGCGTCCTTTTTTAAATTATTTTTTTCAATTTTATTAATTTTATGATTTTATTCAATTTTAATATTTGTGTTATAGGTCAAGCGAGTGAAATGACTTCAGTTGGCCAATAATAGAGGAATGTGTCATTTCTTTCAATTCAAGAGTAAGTTAAATCGTAGTTGAAATAAATGTGAATTCATGTTCAAATCAAAAATATATTATTGCTCAATTTACTTGAACGTTTAATCCAGGATAAAGAACAAATATTTTTTATATTATTTTTTTTATTTTTTATGGAAATAAAAACTGTCCCCTTTTCCGTGCAAAATTATATTTGGTTTTGCTAGTCGATAAAGTAGAAGTCTATAATTAGACACAAACAGAGCGTTACGCATAACTGATGCGAGTGAGTGGCTGCGTGCCGCTCTTCTAGGGTATAGTTTAGGGTGAACATGGAAATTGTTAACGTGCGACTTTACACCACACATACGTGTGATACCAACGCAATTCATATTACAAATATAGGGAAGATTTCGGCTTTGGTATGTTTTGATCTTTTATTGTCAGGGTTCAAACTTTGAATTTTGAAACAAAATTTTAAACTACTTAACTACAACAATCTTTGATATATGTAAAAAGAATCCTCGGGCTAAATATGATCGTCCTAAACAAAATCTCAGACAATAATAGGTCAAAACCTATACCAAATTCCTTCTCAGTGGTTCGCAATTTAGACTGTTTGAAGGTAGGAAGCTGTATCGAGGAAATATATCCATAAAGGAGTTTAGAAGCTTCCATGTACGAAAAACGTTACAAAGAAGGGGAAAACATGATAAGTTTATCGTTTAATATGGATACATCCCGTTAGATCAGAAAAAAGCTTAAAATCATAAACGTGCTACAGATGGTAAGAAATTACAATAAAAATCCTTCTATAAAGTAATCGTCATAATAGTCTGATTTTAATGTGATAGAGCAGAAAATAATAACCGTTGTTGATGTTGGTTCTGTTACCTAAAAAGCACAAATAGTGAGAATAATCAACCGTGTACCAGTACGTGTGAGTGTTTTAACATCATATAATCTGTAGGTAAATGCTTTTGGTTAAATAAAATCATTATTAAATATGGGTGTTCAATGTTGATTTGAGGACTTTATGTTTTATGTATTAGATGATGACAGCTTCCTGACGTGGCTTACTGGAATTAATGTATATCCCGGCAATAACTATACTGCCGTCCCAAGCATAGGGAACGTCCACAAATTACGTAACGCTTAGAGGGGGGAGGGGGGGTTGAGTGAAGTGTGACGACCCATACAAAATTTTCAGAAGCTTCATACAAAAAGTGTGACATAGGGGGGAGGGGGGGTTGAAAAAGTCCAATTTTTGCGTTACGTAATTAATGGATCTTCCCATATCTGTCCCATGTCGATTTTTATCATTTTTGAGTTTTATGCACCAAACGTTCTAAATTAATGTATATTTTATTGTGAATTAATAAATACATATAGTTTGTTCGAAAACTTGGCGAAAAAATATCGGGTCATTTTGTCCCATTGTAGAATTTCCAAGCATAACTGTCCCATTGAAACAAATTTCATATAACATGTATTAAATTACTTCGAAGAGGCCAATTTTCATTATCAAATCATTCAGAGAAAGAATATGGGTTGTGGAATAGTTTCAATGGGTAAAAAGGTGAATCCACCTAACATCGTTGATGCCTTTCTTGTGCATTATGAAAATTGAAAAGTAATAATTGAAGCATATTAAGATGATTTATATTAAAACTTGAGTGAGAATAATATACGTATTATAAATATAGATCTAACGATGTCCACCCCACTAATATTCACTGTGTCACAATGCAGATGAACACTGTGATACAAAGGTCGTGTGACGATTGCAGGGCTGGCAGCGCTCAATGCCGCTCAAAATAGTGACTTAAGTGATCAACACTGGCGAAAAAAGGACCAAATAGTGACTTTCAGCTGCAGAAAAAGTGGCCAAATCCATCCCCGATTCACTGGTTGGGCCACAACCTCGGCCCAACTAACGAATTCCGTTTTTTAGTTGGGTCAACTGACAGCCATTTGAACACGTGGATTTCAACTTCACAAATGATGTCCAGTGACGCCAAATCCCATTTTCACTGTTTCTATTGCATATCATAGAAACATAATCATTACTCATACGTCAATGATTACTTTTTAGTTGGGTCATGGCCCAACCAGCGGAGGCCCAACTAAAAAGTGACCCAAGTATTAATATCCCAACCAGCGAATCACGACTGTACTGATTTTTTATTTCACTTGCAGTGACAAGAATTTACTTTTATATGAACACAGCAAATAATTTTGAAAATTCAACGACATGTAAAATTGCAGCTTATCCCATCAAACGAATTAATATTCGATATTCTATTAAATTTGATTGAATTTTACGAGCAAGCACCGTTTACATTTATTTCGATTTAAAAGAATAGTGAGATCGATTGAATATTACGTTTATTTACATGCTCCAAATATGTGCATGAAAATACATTTAAAATCACAACATATTTTTATCTGTGAAGTTAATAAGCCCGATACGAATAATTTTAAAAAATTATGCCTCAACCTAATATCTTTTGGCCGAAAATTCCAATTTGAAGAGACAATAAATTCCGCAGGAATTATGGCCAAAACATTATTCAACGATAAAAAGAAAATTGTGTGCTTATTTAGTGGAATGTCTTCACTTGTCATGAATTTTTTTTTTCCATGGCTTTGCATTTTTTACAACTATACGTATTTCGATCTCAACAGTAATGACGGTCATGACAGTAGAAGCAAAAGTACTAGAACGCTAGTGGCGCTGTAGTCATTAAAATTATTTTGCTAAATTATGCTTCCACAAGCTTCAATTGGCCATAATATATGCATCATGTTGTAGTGCATGTTTGGTTTTATCACCAACATCGGTTTGACATTTGTAGTATCGGTACTTTGGCTGCCAGGTCAAAGTTACCTAGATGTTAGTCACGCGAACAGGAACGACATTAGCAATCTTATACTTTTGAATCAACTGTAATGACGTATTTAGTTTCTGAAGTCGAGTCAAGTATGTGACACTGATGGAATTAAATGGAATAGTTCGTCTTATGATAAATGAAATCTGACAAAACCAACTTGTTTTATTCTTTTAGTATTTATTTTTGTATTTTCGCCGCTTTCACTACTCGGAAAACACAATTTGAGGCAAATCATACAAAATATGGTGCAATAATGTTTAATATGGGTCCAAACTTTTTCGGAACATCTTCGCTGTTTTATGATAGAAATTTATTTAAATAATTTTTCAACATAGATTTTATTTGAATCACAAAGTTTATAAATCTAAAATCCAAGAATCATTTCAAAACCTGAAGGAATTTGTTCTGAAATTCGAAAAGCCAAGAAGTTCGAGCTACCGGTGATTCAAACTCAAAATAATAAAAATCTTTAAAAAAAATACAATTTTGCTCCTTACGAAAAAAAAAACTATGGAAAAAATCTTTCTATAGAGATCCCCTACGTAATAAATGTTCCACTCCAAAGTCTTTTGCAGTAGGTATCAAGCAACGATTCAAGCACAGAAAACAAAACATATGGCCCATTGTTACCTAAGCATTATACATGACAAGAAAAGATGTGCCCATTTGTTCGTTGCATTCGAGAATTTTTTCAAGTTCGCCCCATTATGTTGTTGAAGTGCCATATATAAAGAATGAATCGTGTTACCAATTAATGAAATTTATCACATCATAAATATTATGTAGACTAACAGCAAACATACTTCAATGTTATTGCCCCGAGCTATAAAAAAAGCAAATGTGTGTTTTTCTACACATATTTAATCGAGCTTAATGTTGTACTTCGGGGGTACGCCGTTTGGCATAAAGCCGTTTGGCATAAAGTCGTTTGGCATAAACTAATTTGGCATAATAGTCGTTTGGCATAATAGCCGTTTGGCATAATGGTCGTTTGGCATAATTGATTAAAAACAATATGTACTCAGAAAAATGACAATTCTTTCAGAAAAGTTGTTATTGGCATTTATGTAGGTTATAATTACAATATGATTTTTCCCTTCATCTGCACATAGTCTGTTCTTTCAGTTTAGATGGTTACACTTTAATAATTGATATTCTTATCAAGGATTTAGGTTCATTACAATTTCCCAGAAAACTGTCTGTCGAGAATCGTACCATTTGAATCTTTTTCCCAGAATATATTTACTAATTCCTCATAACGTATTATTCCCCAAAAAGTGTAAGTAAAAGTAATTCTATTTAATTGAATTTTTGTTCGCATCATTTTTCAAATCAAACGGTCGCTTGAGATAGACGAAACACGTGATGTGGCCTTTCTTTTAAATCACGCGTTTGCTCGGTGCAATGCGAAAGGGGAGGATACTGCTTGTTGTTGGTGCAATGCGAAAGGAGAGATAATTCCTTTTTTATATTACGCGATTGCTCGGGATGAGAAAAAGAGTTGATGATCCCTTCTTTTAAAGCACACGTTTGTTCGGAGCAATGCAAAATGGGAGAGCATTCCTTCTTTTAAATTACGCGATTGCTCGGGATAATGCAAAAGAGTTTATGATGCCTTCTTTTGAAGCACGCGTTTGTTTGGTGCAATGCAAAAGGGGAGATCATTCCTTCTTTTAATATACGCGATTGCTCAGAATAATCCAAAAAAGTTTTTGATGCCTTCCTTTGAAGGAACCATTTGCTCGGTGCAATGCAAAAAGGGAGATCATTCATTCTTTTATATTACGCGATTGCTCGGAATAATGCAAAAGAGTTGATGATGCCTTCTTTGAAAGCATGCGTCTTTTTTATTGTCAATATCAAGAAGTCTATGTTGAAGTCCAGCCTTAAGTTGCGTAAAGAATATGATTATTGAAAATAAGATCATTTTCATTGCGTTATGCCAAACGACCATTATGCCAAACGACTATTATGCCAAATGACCATTATGCCAAATGACTTTATGCCAAACGGCTTTATGCCAAATGACTTTATGCCAAACGGGGTAGCCCCTTGTACTTCATGTAAGAATATTTTTTGTCTTACACTTCTCCGTAATAAGAATGCTTCTATTCTTCAAAATAAGTACATAAGTGCTCGGTAAAATTCAAATGAAAAATTATTGAATAATTAACTCCAGGAAACACGTTGACTATCAAGTATTATGTGAACCTGAACGTACTTTGAGCTAGGGAAAAAAAATGAACGAAATCAGGAAGCAAGCTTCGGAATCCAGATTAAACTCGATTTCTATTCAACACTGCTGACCTGGCTTCAAAAACACTTTTGAAACATGCTGTCGTAGTTGTGCGACAACTTATAGTGGACAACAATCTTGAAAATAAATTCATAAGGTTTGTGGAGTTTTGTTCCGTTGATATACAAGCGGGAGTCTCCAGGAAAACGTTTTACCTTCGATGGTGCAGCACATGCGACTGACATTTACGTGCAACGACTGTTTCGATTATTGTTTATTCGATTATGGCTTCAAAGCCATTTAATATTTACTTATATAGTAAACGGCAAGTTCTATTTCACTGCCACACAAGGTCATATTATGATCATTTGAAATCATAATTTGTACCCCAAGCACCACACATGTTTTATATAGATCACAGAAACTTATATATGACAAGATTAAGTCACAATTAAGATGCTGCAACCAGATTCACTTGACTTGTGCTGCTCGGGACATAATCCCTAGAAGTGCAAGAAATGTGTCACCCTTTCTAAACAAATTCAGCACATTTTTGATATCATTTTTGGTCTTTGCTCGTCTTGCCCCATGTAGTAAATATAGGCATCACAAAAACACTTTCTTAAAAAACAGTTTAAAAGATACTGAAACTTTATTAATCGGTGTTACTGATACTTATGTCAAAGACAAGGCATCATACAGGTGTTCCATGGACAAATCAACATAATTCGAATGAGCTTCACTGTTTTACAATGTTTCCCCGAAACAACAGGATATGCGACTTTAGTAACTTGTAACTAGGTACTAGAACCTAGAACTCTAATGGCGCTGTAGTCAGAAAACTGCTTATAATGCTTCAATAAGCTAAACATATTTATTTATGATGCACTATGTTGTAGTGGATGTTTCATTTCATCAACAACATTGGTTTGACATTTATAGTACCGACCGGTAGATTGGCCGAGGCCGAGGCAAACTACCCAAGGGCCCGTACGCATGTCACTGGCGAACAAAGTTCGTGTACTCTGCATCGAAACTTAGAACTAGAGATGCACCGAATATTCGGTCAGCCGAATAATGGTAAAATTTTCATTTTGTCGAATATTCGTTTCACCGAATATTAGATCGCGATATTCGGCCGAATAAGCCGAATAATGCCGAATATGCAAAATAAATTCAAAATGTATTTTAAAAAATAGTTTACTGATTACTGAAACAAATGTTTGAATATTCTGTTGTGGTATTTTTCTAATGTCATCCCTCACAGGGTGAAGCTTAAGAAAATAAGACTAGAGCTCCACTACATAATTTGCGAATTAATTTTTAATTCGTTTGATTATTTCAACGTAGATTTAACGTGTTGCACCTTCGAACATGTTGGGAACAAATTTTCATGGTCACAAAAAATATGATGTTTTTTTGTCTTCCAGTCTCTACTGGCAAATATATGAAAAAAATCATAGTGAAATTCAGTTGAGAGCAGGGGATAACACTACTTAGTTACACAAAAAAAAATGCTTAAACAATGGTAATGAATCTGGTATTTATGTCGTTTTTATTGATTTGACAACTTATTATGGGTTTTCAAGACCTACACACTTAAATTAGTTTGGCGACCTCAGTAAAATTTTCGCCAGATTCCAACAGCCGAGATCTCGGATTTTTTTTTTCGAAATTCGGTGATTCTTTTACCGATATTTCGTCATAATTTTACCGGATTCGGCAAAATTATTTTTTTACCGAGATCTCGGTAATGATTACCGATGACTCAGTAAAGTTTACCGAGATTCGTCGAAATTATTGCCGAGATCCCGGCTGTTGGATTCTCGGCAGACCTAAAATTTAGAATTTTAAGTGTGTATATATCATCCTACATCCTTTTGCTCTTACTATTTAAATCGGCTTTCCCGATAAGGCAAACACAAATATAATTATTATCGACTTTTTGGCTTGGTCGCAAACATATTCTGGAATGACGTGAAGCGTTTCAAATAAAGTAATTGCCGACATTTGATTTGCAGTCGTCTCAAAACCTATTTTTAGCTTTGGCTTAGCTTTGACACTTGATAAAAATTACTTAATGTAAAAGTTCACACATCCTATTTTCATTTTATATGAGTCCTTGTTTTAGAAATAAGACGTTCTTCTCTTCGAAAACAATTCGTAGTCTATCAAAAGAAATCCTGCTTTTGATTTTTATTTATTATGTATGTATATTAATGACATGGGACGGGTCTTACGTTTTTGTAACATTAATCTTTTCGCGGATGACACAGTATTATTCATTGCAGCTAGAAATATCGATGATGTTGTTTCACGCTTGAATACCTACAGATTTGCATTCTCTAAGTAGATGGTTGAAGTACAAACAGTTGAAGTTGAATATAAGTAAAACTAAATACATGGTAATTTCGCGAAATCGATTCATTGATAATGTTTCTGTTAGAATTGATGATGAAACACTTGATCGCGTTCGGGAAATTAAATATCTTGGCGTGATTATTGATGATAAATTGAAATTTGATTCTCATATCAACAATGTCATCAAGAAAATAGCCAAGAAGTATGGAATTTTATGTCGATTAAAAAACGAATTAACTGTTGCGAGTAAAAACAGTTGCACAAGTCAATCGTCTCCCCTCACTTGGACTTTGGGCCTCCATTTTATTTCTGGCAAATGAAATACAAATATCGAAGTTACAGCGTTTGCAAAATAAAGTTATGCGAATGATTTTGAGATGTAACAGATTCACCTCCTCCTCCTTTTTGTTGGATGCTTTACAATAGCTATCAGTGAAGCAAAGAATTGTTTATTGGACTATGGTGTTCATTTTCAAAATAATAAACGGATTGCTGCCCCGATATTTGTGTAATCGAATTGAAAGAGGAAGTGACATTCATAGATATAATACTAGAAACGCGGATGAAATAAGAAAACCTTATTTTTTGTATTGAGCTTCACAAAATTCATTGTTTTATAAAGGAATAAACGTATTCAATTCGATGCCTATACACATCAAGCGTGCAAGGACACTATCACAGTTCAAGAGACTTTGTATTTTACACGTAAAAGCTGTTTTTTAAACAGTCATATATTTAAGTTTTTGGTATTGACTAATTGTGTATCTTGACGAAGTTTGTGATAACGGATATCTTTTCTTGAACAATGTAAATGATTTTTTATTTCATTAGGGCGCTTATAGACTATTTTTGTTCGCCTCGATGATGATGATGGTATTTTATTTATTGATTTGTATTTTTACATTCTTTTGTGTAGTCTACAAATGTTTGAGAATCGCGCGCGAATACAGGTATAAATGACTTTTTTACGATTTTATGATCAATACTTGAAACATTTGGAACTGTTTGAAGGATACTATGAAAAGTAGTGAGCTCTCAGATAGAACGCGATTTTATCGAGACTTTTGGTATCTACGGAGAGGTAACACAAGTTTTGAATTTTTTCGAGTAAATTAAATTGATTGGTACTAGCGAGAATAGTTTTAGTACGCGCTTCTTGACGAAACTTTTGGCATCATGCGAGAGGTATCACAAGTTTTGTAACTTAATCGGGCTCGCTGTACCACTGATGATGCTTGCAAAACTCTGTGGTGGAATTCAACTGTTTCTTTTTACTAACTTATGTTTTTTGCTGTACAGTGATGTTATATGTTAATGTTATTTACAAGGATGTTATCGATCATTTAGTAATCTGCGTTCGATCATTTAGTAGTTTCTCGATAACTCATTCCAGAGGCCTAATTTTAAAATGTGTTGAATGGTGGACGTTTAGTGCGAAGGTTTTTCTACAACTCTCCTCAACAGGTCGATGTTCGAATTCCACTATTAAAGGAGTTACGCTGCTAGTTGCTATACTTATACTAAATGATAACAAAATTCGCAATCATTTAGTCTAAGTTACTGCTACTAGCGCTATAGCTCCGTTATTGAAGAAATTCAAACAACGAACTGTTAGGCAGATTTATAGATAAACCTTTGCACTAGAAGTCCACCATACAACACATTTTCAAATTTAGCCTCTGGAATGAGTTATTGACAAACTACTAAATGATCAAAGGCAGATTACTAAATGAACGATAACATCCTTGGTTATTTATATCTGTGGAAATAATCGGATCGTTTATTGTTTGCCAAATCTGATTAAAATTGATCATTATTAATTATCTTAAAGATAAATCGTCTAGCTCAAACCTTTGTAGGGGTATGTGGCGGGACCATCATCATCATCATCATTTCTTAGGAAGTAAACATATTTATTTTCTTGTAGAATAAACCTATAGGGGCAGATTATTCGGCCGAATATTCGTTTCGCCGGATAACTAAAATTGAAATATTCGGTATTCTGCCGAATACCACTATTCGGTGCATCTCTAATTTATATTCGGTTACTTAATACAAAAAAAAATCTTGTTCGAGTCCCCATAATCAAGCAGGTATCTCAAGAATACCACATCGTTATATTGCTGACTGATTGAGTGTTTGATTTTGATAAAATATCGAAAACAAAGTGTGCATTAAAAATTGCCTCACCATAACAAAAAGGTGGTAGAGAATTAACACTGTTGTTTACATTTTAGAACCAAATCCAGATAATTATTTATTGTATCGTGTTCCAAATTCTACCAAAAACACGATTTAAAAAAAAATGTATTTGTCACGCGTTACGCATAGGGGTGGGGGTAGTTCTAAATTTTGTTACAGATTGTTACAGGGGGTAGAAGGTTCTTAAAAACAACGTTTTTCGCGTTACGTAATATTTGAACAGACCCAATAATTTACATCAAATTGAAATAGTAATTTGTTTTCAAATATGAATCATCATGATTGATTACATATTTTGATCTCATTTTGCCTTAGATTTCTAAATTAATGATTTTACAGCAAACTGTGTAGGTACTTATTTTGTAATGCTCTCATCGATAGCATAGGAATAGTTTTCGATTTGATATCGATGTAAGATTTTTCTGCTGTAGATTTTGATCTTTTAACCGTTAAAACGACCAAAAGGATATCAAACTGAGTATTGGATGATGAGCGTAGAAAGAAATTACTACCGTTTGGTTTGACGGTGTAACAACGAATGAAAAAAAAAATGTATCTTTATTTTTGAGATTTTCAAAAACAAAAAAATATATTTTGTATTATACATGACTATTTTGATCTTCCGGTTTGATTGCTAGATTACAACACTGAGTTATTGTGCCTTGCAACAAAATGACAACTTTCGTGATCATTTTCCAAGGCTCTCATAGTTGTGTAAAATTTATCCGCAGTACAAATACACAAATACACGTGCGGGTAGACGCTATATGGTCACGCGCAATCAAAATACCGATACTAGAAGTGTCAAACCTATCTTGTTAATGAAACCAAACATGCACTTAGATGTCTGTGGTAGCATGATGGACAACAAACGACCAAGTTGAGCTTATTGAAGCATATTTTGGCCAACTAATTCTAAGGCCTAGGAAAAATTGGACAAAGAAAATAGGCATCCGATAGAACCACCATCGGCGGTGTGTCGTTCGTCCCTTTATGTCTGCCGCAAAATAATAACTGTGATAGTGTCGAGTGACAGCACAATTACTCACTTAAAACACGTGGTTGTTGGTTATCAATTTTACTCCCTCCTTGATGACTACAGCACTAATAGCGTTCTAGTATGTAATGTAAATACCTTTGGAAAATCGTTTGAAATTGCTTGGGATTTTATTCAGGAAATTCATTCGGAAATTTTATTGGGAAAACTTTAGAAATCATCCTAAGAATTTGTTCCGGATTTTTCAACGAAAGTTCCTTTAAAGATCCCTTCGGAAATTCTTTTACGAATTTCTTTGGACATTTTTATAAATTACTTGAGAAATCTTTTGGAAATTCCCTTCGGAAATTCTTTTACGAATTTCTTTGGACATTTTTATAAATTACTTGAGAAATCTTTTGGAAATTATTTCTGAAACTCCTAGAGGAGATTGTTCCAGGTATTTCTTTGAAAATTCCTCCAGTAACTTTTTTGAAAATTCCTTTCTAGAGAGTTACTTTTAGCATCTCTTTTACAAACTTCTTTGAAACTTCGGAAATTCCTTCCAAATTCCCATAGTAATTGCTTTTGAAATTTCTTCGAAAGTCTAATTTCAGAAATTTATTCGGAAATTCATGTTGAGGATTTCTTTGAATGTTTTTCTAGGAATGCGTTCGAGAATATCTTTAGAAATTCCTTCCTTCGGGAATTCTTCCAAAAATTCCTTCAATTCTTTTTTACTCGATTATCCCTTTAGGTTTTATTTTGGTAATTGCTTAGAGAATCCATTCGGAAATTCCCTCTGAAATTTCTCCAAGAATTCTTATAGGAAGTTACTCCAGGAATAATTTTGATAATTACTGTAATAATTCATATGGATACTCCTTTGGTGATTCCTTTGGAAACCCCTTCAGAAATTCTTTTGAAAATTGATACAAAAATTCCTTCGGAAGTTCTTCCAAAAATTGATTTGAAAAATCCTTAGTAATTTTGATTTTTTTTAAATACATTCCTCACTGAGATGATTTCCCATCTTAATTATATGTGCAAATAAGCTTTGCAAATAATCTCATATAAAACTGCACATCAAACCGGAGAAAAAAAAATAATTAAAGGAAATCTTTAATGTGATTTTTTCAACCCATTTTGTAATGCACGAGAAAGGCATCATCGCCGCTAGAAGGATTATTCTGGATTTTTCTAATTAAGCTGCCTTTGCCAATGACACCGTGAGGAACTGAAGCCAGTATTCCATATTTCGTTCAATTCTAACAAGGATAAACTAATATTTTGATTTACTTACTCTTGTGAGGATTCCAAGACCAAACAGGTACTAAGATGTCCGCACAAATAGTGCTTTATTGTGATAGTCTCTTCATGCGCTTCCTGAGGAAGAAATCATCCCCATCAGTGAACTGCCTTTGTTCAAACTCTTATACCGAAACTCCCGGATCTTCTTGCGCCACTCAAGCCACTTATTCACGTCGGGATTGTCCGGGTTGCCCCTATCCTCTAACTGCTGATAGTATCCTTCCCGTAGAATTTTAAACGCCTGTTTGTTTCGGTAGGGAAGCTGCGTCACTGGGTCAAAGTATCGCGCCGGAAGACGAGTAATGGCGCAAATTTGACTACGTCGTCCTTTTTTGATTGCTTTGGGAAAATAATGCTCAAACAACTTGTCACCGATGTCGTTGTCAAACGTGATGAAAGTGCGCTCGCACCTCCCCTTGACTTCCACTTTGGGAGGGGTTTTTTTGGGTTTCCTTTGTTTACTACAATAAAAAGAAATGTATTTATGCTAATGAATACCAAAATGTTCAAATAATTGTCAGAATAGTGTTTAAATTTGACGCTTAAATTACCTCTTCTCCTTTGCTTCATCCACATCATCGCTATCTATTCTACTTAAGGATTCTGAGGATCCGCTTTTATTAGATGGGATTTCCTCCACCAATGGCATGGTAAAGGATTGATATTTAACAATTGGACCGGTAAAGACTCGTTTAGTTGGACGAGTTTTCTTTTTCTCCAGCTCCATTTTACGGAATTTCTCTGAAAAGTAACAGCAAAATTAAAATTAATTAAATACCTAATCATTATATACAAGTAAATCCCACCAAGCGATTTGAGATTCTCCTTCTCGGTGATTTCCGCCTCCTCCAGCAGCTCTTCTTGCGTGGGGATATATTCTTCCACTTTGACCACCTTCGGTTTGCGCTTCTCGGCTTCAACGCGTTGCTTGATTCGGCTCTGCGTGGCGGCAGTTTTAGCCGCAGTCGATTTACGAAAGGATTTTCGTCCCGAATCCAGCACCGTAAAGGTGGATTTTTTCTTCTTGGGAGACTTTTGTCGCTCGGGTTTGTGTTTTACTTCCTTGGTTGTCTTCACGGGTGATTTCTTTTTGGCGGTTGGTTCTTTGTACGCTCTGGTGACAACCTTCTTTCTACGTTTGGGCGCTTCCTCCTCCTGATCCGATACGGGTTCGTCGTTCTCATCGATACTGAAGTCAGAATCTACAATATCTTCTTCTTCATTTTTCTGACTGAAAAGACATGAAATTATTATATTACAATTTATAAAAAGCACTCAAACTTACATATAATCCCGATCGTCCGCAGTTTCACTGAACCCTCCGTAGGAAGTTTTGTAGAAATCGTCTTCCTCTTCTTCGTCAAGCAGCTTGGCAATCCGATTGCCCGCATTTGAACGACGTTCACGAGAAGCTGCCATTTAGTTCCACCTTATGGAAAATATTAAACAATCACACCGAACTTTTCGAAAATTGGAACCGCAGGAGTTCAGATAAACGACGCAACAGAACTGGTAATAAAATTATTATTATACCTAAATAAATAAAATCGATCACAATAAGCAAAATTTTCGGTCAAAGTGCTTCATATAAAAACAAACCTGCGGATCGGCGTCAAACTCAAACAAAACACTGTTTTGATTTTCTACACTGGGAAAAAGGCACAATGATTTTATTTTCACTCGATTAGTGTAAATGTTGCTGAACACAGTTAAATTAGGTTCTGCAGCGTCTGTATCTAACCTCAAACTGATGACTGATTAGTAGTACTTCGCGTTGGACTCGGGGGCAGCCAACCAATCACGAACCCGATCCTTGTCGGAGTCAGTGGAAAGTACTACTGAACTGTCAAAAAAGTTCATTCGACGAGGACCGAATTCATTCGTGACGTCATGCTGCAGAACCTAATTCGCCTACCGAGAATGCAGCAAAACCGGTTAACAGGTGCTGCAGCATGACGTCACGAATGAATTCGGTCCTCGTCGAATGAACTTTTTTGACAGCTCAGTAGTACTTTCCACTGACTCCGACAAGGATCGAGTTTGTGATTGGTTGGCTGCCCCCAAGTCCAACGCGAAGTACTGCTAATCAGTCATCAGTTTGAGGTTAGATACAGACGCTGCAGAACCTAATTTGAAACTTGACCTTTTCGAAAAATACCCGCATAGAAATAAATCGTTGGCCGAACGGTTAATATTATACGTTTTCTATTCCACGTTTGATCATTATTGGCTGTATGATATATGTGAAATTATATGATTAATACATTTACCGACCTGATCATACAATATTATTGTCGGATTATACATGTTGTAATAATGATTACTAGAATGAGAAATGAAAAATAATCAAATGTAAAAGAATTATTAATGATATGATCTGGGTTGTTATTTACACACGACTGCAGGGTTCAGTTTGTTTTATTTTTAGTGCTATAAACACATTTCTGTCAGCGGCAGTTGTTCGACTTGAGCCAACGGTCATATTTTTTTTTTGTTTTAAAAAATAGCGGTAAAACAAAAAAAAACTAATAGTGAACGCGAAAGAACAACTGGATCATAAAAAAGGATTAAAATGCATGTAAGTGAAAATCGAGGTGAAAACTTTATATCAAATCGGGAAGTAAATCTATTTTTAATCGCCAACTAGGTTTGTGGTAACTGCGCTAGCGAATCTTGCAGCGGATTCAGCTGAACTGCGAGGATATGCCTGCGAAGGTAAGAATCTCTTTGACGGACCTTCTTTAATATATGTGGTGTGCGAAAAGTAAAATATTAAGATCTTATGTGGACCCGATAACACAACGGTATTAAAACAGACCGTTTCAGGATGCCAGAACACTGATAGATACACTAAGCCCTCAGCACAATGTATCCGATGTTCCCATATTGCATCACAACCAGTTGTAATTGTGAATAGCTTGGTACCGGCCGAAAAGGGAATCACCCAGGAGATGGCTGTCGCACGTCTTACCTGGGTGGCGGTCAGCAATCGAAAGTGTGGTGCTGGTCAAGGCCTACTGCGATGAGTGTATATCAGTGGTACTCGTGACCTGCTGCGATAAGCGTAGTCAAACGGTATTCACGGCCTACTGCGATGAGCATATTCAAATGGCACTCACCACGAGTACATAGTACATAGGGTAAGCTAGTCAATGATTCGACTAGCTTACTAGAAGAGTATCACCCACACATCTACCTTCTTCTCGAAAAAAAAAACAAAGAAATTGTTTGGCTTTGATAAATTAATTGGAATTTTGTTCAGTGGAAGGGTTGGCTGATTGTATCGAAACATGGTCTTCACTTTCATTCTCTATTAGGCCTATATTCGTTTAATCCAAATGTCATTATAATAACATAGATTGAGAAAGCTATAAATTGGTTGTACAATCACACTCGTTATTATTTTGATTTCAATCATGGCAACATTTCGTTTGACGATAAAAAAAAAATCTCTCGACTGCAAGAAAAGGTTGGTTATCAAATGTTAGAATGTTTTTCTTTACGTGTACTGGTTTCATAATTTATAAATTGCTCAATTTTGGGTAAATTGTTGAATGTTTTGGGTTTCTTTATACATGCGTGGACTTCATATGGAAAAGGCCTTTCGAGGCCGTTATAACGGCTATAATCGTTCCATTGCATTGGAATTGTCCCGTTGTCATTGTCAAGGCATTTGTTTGTTGTTTTGTTTGGTATAGTTTTTCAAAAACCGTCGCCGTGAATAATTTTGTTCAAATTGTCGATTTAACTTATCGATTTTTATCTTGATTTTTATGTACTTTCATCCTGTTTTTATATTAATCCGTATCAGGGCTTTTGATGTCTGGTGCGGTAGTGTTTCAAGCAGTTTATATCGTGTATTACCAATAGGCCGAATAAAATGAAAGTAAGTTGAAATGATATTTTTTTTTTTTGGATTTCCTTCTTTAATATAACGGTCTTCTCTTACCTACCAGACAAAAAAAAACTCGTCGAAGCTGGGTAATCGATTGCGGTGGTTGCAGAACTTACGGAACGGTAGTATTGGATTGATCCAACTATGGATAGCTTTGCCTTTGTGTATGGCTTAAAGGAGTTGGAAATAGTTTGAGAACAGTAAGTAGCACAAATGGTAACTCGCACATACAGTATTGTGAAATATTTGGTCATTGTTTGCAAAGACAAGAACAGAGATGTAATGAGAAATAATTCAGTCGTTTTATTTATTCGATGGTGTATGACATATTTTCAGCATTGGTTACAAATTATTGCAATTAAGAACTATTTTCTTTCAAGCGATCGGAGATAGTTATTTAAATATGACGGAATCTTTTTTTCTCTGGTTGGACGTTGCTTTGGTATTTCTGGTCCCGCTGTTGATGAATCAATAGGTGTGTCGTAATGATCCTTTTCGGGATTTGTAGATGCGTCAGTAGTTTTTCGGATGCGAGAGTCACGCCAAGTACCAATCTTTTTTGTCTGTGACACATGCCGTTTAGTAGTTTTTCCTTTATCGTTATTCAAAACAAGATTTCCGTTCTGCTGTTGAACTACTGTATACCTCGTAGGGGAGAAACGCGAGTCTCCTTTCACGCGCATATGTCGTTCGATCACTACTTCGTCTCCCGGCTTGATTCTACATTTACGAGCTCCACGGCGTTTGTCCTCTCGAATTTTTCCTGCTAGCTTTCCTTCGCGATCTCTGCGTTCCAACTGATCTTCATCGAAGGTCGTCCTTCCCCGTTGGATCAATGGTAATCCTCGCTTGATCCTCCGGCCGTACATTGCTTCCTCGGGTGGCACTGTAGTTACGCTGTGCTCAGCAGCGTTGTGGGCGTTAACGGCGTTGCCTAATTCTTCGATGTAATTAGTATTGTTCTCAATTGCAGTGTTCATGGCCTTGTTTACCAGCTTCATACAACTTTCTGCAAGCCCATTCTGTTGTGGGAAAAAAGGTGTCGAAAAAAGCGCGATATCACGGCGTTTGCAATAATCAGCGAATTCCGCACTGTTGAATGGTGGTCCATTGTCCGTTCTAATGCTTCTTGGGTATCCTTCCTTTTCAAACACATTTTCAAGAACTTTCCGGGTACATTCAAATCTGGTCGATTTCACAGGCCGGGCAATTATATATCTGGACCTGTAATCAACTATGACAAGTATCAGAATTCCTCCGTATTTGCTGTATGGACCATTAAAGTCCATAGCTATTGATTCCCATGCGGTCTTCTGGTCGAAGACTCGTTCCATTGGTGTAGGTCTTTCTGCTCTTCCATTCAAACAGCATGTCTTACACGATTCTACCCACTTTGAGATGTCTCCTGGCATGCCAGGCCACCACACACGTTGCCGCATGATGCTTTTCATTTTCGAAACCGTTGGGTGTCCTTCATGCGCAACCTCCAGAGCTCGTTCTTGAAGGGCTCTCGGTATGATGGCACAACCTAGCTTGATGAGAATTCCTTCTCGGATAGTTAAATCATTTCCCACCGCTTGATACCGGCGAAGCTCCGTAGTCCACTCTCCAGATTTGAGAGCACCGATAACTTTGAACAATATTTCATCCTTTTCGGTGGCCTTTCTAATGTCAGATTCTGTCAGAAACTCAACTGAATTGGCCTCCAATGTCGCAATTTCCCACGGACTAACTTCCTCTTCGAATGGGTCATCTTCTCCGTTGTAGAGCCTCGATGATGAGTCCGCAATATTCTCCATTCCGCGGACATATTCAACATCGTAGTTATACGGGCTCAACCGCAATGCCCAACCGTCGGCGCGTGTCAATGCTCTTTTTCGATTCCTCTCGAGATCGGTTGAGGATGAAGGTTACTCCCTGAGCGTCGGTACGGGCGTGAAGTGCCTACCGAGTAGAAAGTAAGAAAAATGTTCGACCGCCCACACCGCACCCAGGGCTTCTCTTTGATTCTGGGGATATCTCCTTTCAGTGGGTGTGAGCGATTTAGAGGCGAAACTAATTATTCTTGCTGCTTGGCTCGTATTTTTCTGTACTAAAACTGCGCCTAGGGCAACCGGTGAGGCATCGGTATACAGAATAGTTTGATCGTTATCGGAGAAGAATCCCAATGAAATGGTGCAATCAATTATGCGCTGCTTTATTATTTTGAACGCTTCACTCTGCTCCAGTCCCCATGACCATGTCCTGCAAGTGGTTACTGCCCATAGAGGACTCGAAAGTCTCGCGAAATCCTCCAGATATGGACTTAGGAACGAAGCCAGCCCTAAGAAGCTGCGTAGTTCAGACAAGGTCGATGGCTCCCTGAAGCGGCGTACACTTTGGATCTTTTCTTCGTCTATATGAAAACCTTCGGCATCGAGTTCATGGCCGAGAAATTTCAATCTGGTCTTATCAAAATCACATTTAGTCGTATTCAACGTTAAGTTGTTTGCTTCAAGATTTTAGCACCTTGGTAACCGTAGCGCGGAGTTCTTCCAGAGTATCAGCAAAGATGAGAATATCATCGATGAATACTATGACGTTACCCACGTCTTCTAGAATCCTTACCATCTCCCGTTGGAAGATTTCTGGTGCGCAATTTACACCAAACATAAGACGAGTAAATCTATACATCCCATCTTCGGCCAAAAAGGTGGTTAAATCGCGCGAATCTTCTGATAGTTCGAGATGGTAGAAAGCATTACTGAGATCCAGTTTCGAGAAGTATTGTGCACCGTGCAATTTTACCTCATTTCATCGAGCAAGGAGTCTGTAGTACTCACGGTTTATCGCACGATTGGGAGCGCGCATATTCACCACCAGTCTGAAGTCGTTACTGCCTTTGGCCACAGCGGACATGCCGCTGATCCAGTTAGGGCAGAAGTAACTTTTTCTATTATGCCCCGTTCCACCATTTCGTGTAACCTTGTGCGTGCAGCTTCCCTGTAATCAGCATAATAGTGATATCAAATAGTAGAAGGCTAAGCGTTTATTTATTGCAGCTTAGGCTTAATGCGAAACAGTAGCCCTCGATTTAAAAAATGAGCTGCACAAACTGGCTGTATTTGAGTTTGATAAGTTTTGAGCATTACTGTTCTAATTTACGGTTTCAATCATGCCTAAGGTAGAATACTCTCGAAATTTACTTCGAATTATTTGAAAGTTTGTGTACTTCTACTTACCGATATGCAGCTGGCACGTTGTAGTAGGCACTTTTTAGTGGGTGGAACATCTTTGTTCACGCTGAACTTGACAACTACTCCTGGCATTTTCGGAAAAATTCCTTCATCCTCGCACTGGTTAATCATGTTGTTGATTTGTAGTAACCCCATATCGCTAGCTGTCGAGCGGCCAAGGAGGGATCTGCCTCCTTTCAGTACTACGTGGAAAATAGCTGACGTTGGTAATCCAACGGACTCTACAGTCATGACTTTTGCTCTAAAACTGCATTCGATGATCATTGATTCTTGTGCTCCGTAGGCATGCAATTTATTACTTGAACTTTTATCGATCATCTCTAGTATTGCTTTCCTGATCTGACATCTCGCTTCAGTTGTTCCCAATCTTTCCCACCGATAACGTTAACATCTGCTCCAGAATCTATTAGGAATCGTATTGGATTAGACGAACCAATAGAGCAGTTGATCAGCACATCTTCTAGGGAGAGCGCGTTGACTTCCTATGACGGATGAAAGAAATATGTATGTGGTTGGTATAAGCATGTTTACAATATTTTATTTTTCTCAGTTCTTGGTTCTTCCAATTACAATTCAATTTTAAATAAGTGGAATATATTTCCGCTACAACAATTAATTATTCAGTACCTGTTTGTTATCTTCGTACATATCTTCATTTGGTAATGCTACTCTGTCCACGGATCTGTCGTTTCGTTCACGTTGCATAGTATTTACTTGTTTCTGTCGGCAGGCTGCTACGAAATGCCCTCGCTTGCCGCATCTGTTACAGCTGCGACCTAACGCTGGACACATGCCGTTACGGTGGCGGAACAAGAAACATCGTGTGCATCGCCGCTGGTGTTGTTCTTGAGATCGCTGGTTCGGTTCGTTACTTCGGCGGCGCTTAATTGTAGGCTCATCACGTCGGTGGTCTGCAGCGAATCGTTTATTTCTGTTTCGATCATATATTCTGTTCACCTCGTACGCACTATAGGTATGTTGTCTGGTCTCTGCTTCAAACGCCTCGTCCCTGGTGGCCGACTGCACAATGAAGTTTGTTTCATAGCCATATGTGCGTGCTTGTTTCACCAATTCGCGGTTCCGTAACCCGGAGAGCAATTGTGCTCTCACAAATCTGTCTTCATCATCTGCGCTATAGTTACACGATCGAACTTTACACATCAGCCGTGCATGAAAGGCAACGGCTGCTTCGCCATCCTCCTGCTTCATCTTTGAGAATGCTTCGTGTTCAGCGGCGGTATCTGTCATAGAACGGAAGTATTTCTTGATGTTAGCGACAAATGTCATGTAACAATCCGGATTTGTCAAATTCGGACGTAGCTTGGCGGCTCTGATGATTTCCTGCAGTTCGTTGCCCACTGAAAGAAAAAAGTAGCTGAGTTCTCTTAGCAGGGGTTGCTTACATTACTGAGTGAAGCCGCTACTTCAAAATTTTCGATGTAGCGATTCCACTCCTCCCACATCTTATTGGTGGCGATGCCGCTCGGAAAAGATTTAACGTAATCCCAACGGATACTGGAAGAGGTCGCACCCCCGGCGCTTTGGTCAGAGTTCACATCGCGGGATAGGCCCCAGCTGTTTTCTGGGTTTTCGCTGTATGTTTTTCTTTGATTGGGTTGAGAACGAGTCAAAGAGGCTTCACCGACGTTTGCGTTGGGATTATCATCGTGAACTAGATTCCAGTTGTTGTCGGTATGTACATTCCATGTTGGGTTTTGATTGGGTTTGAAACGATTCAAGGCACAGCTTAAATCCGCAATCATTTTCTCCATTCGGTCCATTCGCTCCGCATTTCTGACTTGCTCCTGTCCGGTGTTTTTGATCGAAGCGCCGTCGGGAACCGGATTGTCAACCAGTGAAGCATTAGATGGCAGTGTGGGTATGTTGGTCATATCGATTTCGGAATCATCGGCTTCACTACCTGTGTAGCTACTGGTGTCGCTATGAACGCTTTGGGTGTTTCTATTATCCATCGCCTCGCTACTACTGGTTTGGCGGTCCGATTCGTCGGAGGTCAAATTCTCGTCTTCATCGCTAGACAGGCTACCCGTCGGTCGGACAAATTTTCCCTCATTCGCCATTACGTTACGTTTTCTGATTCGCAGTTTGGAGAAGTTATTTTACGCTGTCTGCAATGAGAATGGGAAACATTCTTATGAGTACAAACACATATAACAAAAGTGTTCTTTCAGGTTTTCATGTCATTCGGTTGTTACGATTTGAATTTGAGAAAAAAAATGTGAGCAAATTTGTCACAGTGAATGTAGTGTGAACCATTTTGGGTAATGTGACGAAACATCGTTATATCGTGAGATAATATATTGTTTTGGTGTTTTCCTAATGCACGATCTTCCTGATCTGCTTTCCTATGCGCGATCTTCTGAATTCGCTTTTCTATGCGCGACCTTCCTGATCCGCTTTTCTATGCGCGACCTTCCTGATCCGCTTTTCTATGCGCGACCTTCCTGATCCGCTATTCTATGCGCGACCTTCCTGATCCGCTTTCCAATGCGCGATTTTTTCAATCCGCTTTTTTTTTTGTTTTTGCGCGATTTTTGCAAAATCCGCTTCTCAATTGCACAATTTTTCTAAGCAACTCAATGAATGCGCGATCTATCTGATCCGCTCAATAGATGCATAATCACTTAGGTCGGCAGCGCGGTTTTTTGTTTAGCCCGCTTGTGATGCGCGACTTTTAAATCCGCTCGTCAATCACGCCCAAATTCCAACCTATCTGTATCAGCGCGATTCACACAATCCGCTCTTCAAATCAGTCAAAAACCAAAAACACGTATCACAAAAAAAAACCACTGCTCCTAGGTGATTCCTTTTCTAGGTTCAAGAAATATTAAAGAAATAAAATCGCTGGCTAAGGATCGCCATTGTGAATAGCTTGGTACCGGCCGAAAAGGGAATCACCCAGGAGATGGCTGTCGCACGTCTTACCTGGGTGGCGGTCAGCAATCGAAAGTGTGGTGCTGGTCAAGGCCTACTGCGATGAGTGTATATCAGTGGTACTCGTGACCTGCTGCGATAAGCGTAGTCAAACGGTATTCACGGCCTACTGCGATGAGCATATTCAAATGGCACTCACCACGAGTACATAGTACATAGGGTAAGCTAGTCAATGATTCGACTAGCTTACTAGAAGAGTATCACCCACACAGTAATAAACCTCCAACCAGCGTTCAACTATTGGTTTGCTATCATTTGCCATTTATATTGAATCCGGATTTGCAGCGTTATCCCAAATATATAAAATCCCTGTCTTGTGTCTTACGGGTTAGCACCCTGATACTTATAAATCATAGTCCGTAAGAAACGAACCATCACCACTAAATGAATTAACCTTTTGTTTTTTGTATAATTCGCAGGCAAAACTATTGACTAAACATCGGTACATAAAATGTTATTAAATTATATTGGAGGACCAGCTGAAATTTTAAATCAAAAGAAGCTAACAAAAGAGCATATTCTTCCAAGAATTTAAATATATATATGGCAATCGTTCTTGGAAAATAAGAAGAAGAAAAATGCTAAAAGGCAATATAAAATAATAAATAAAATATATAATACTAAATTTTTAGTGTTGGCTTATTTATGAACTGAAAAAACCCCGAATGTGAATATTACCCGTACGGTATTATGTGAAATAATATTAAACGTATTGTAATGCAATAATCATATAATTGAACGATTATCGTACAGCGTTTAATTCAAATCAAACACACAACCGTTGGGAAAAATCAAACGAGTTAAAATTTTTGTCAAATATTATCATAACCCAAATAATCACTAGAAACAAAAAATGAAGATAAACTAATGATTCATGGTAAAATTTCCTCGCAAAAATATATGAAAAAGTTGATGTTTTTGAATGGTAACGATACTTAACAACCCATTCAATGTATCATCCAAAATCAGAATATTATAAAGCCTATCGTAAATATCATACATGGTATGATTAACGTACGGTATTTCGAATGATTCCATAAACAATTCTACTTTAATTTTCAATACTCAAAAAATGATAGCTAGAAAAATAATCGTATAATACCATTCTATTCGGGCATTGTCTTCTTCTTATATTTTCAGTCGATATTTTGCTTTAAGGTTAACTTTCTAAAAAAACACATATTTATGGGAGCCTCTCACTAATTTTAAAATAAATTTCTTACCTCTGTACAGTGAACGTTCGCTAATTGACCTTTCCTGTCAAAAATTGTATCTTGTTTTATCGTCTCAGTCGATTCTTTGGCTTATTTAAGGTCAACTTTATCAAAGAACCCATATTTTTTGAAGCCTCTAACTATTTTTCAGCTTTGGTCCGATTCGCGAATTAAAATCAAATTAAACTTAAAAGTGACAGTTCGAAAATTATGAAATCCCCCAGTCATGAAAAAGGCTGGTGCTACCCAGCAAGACCAACAAAGCATCTATTGAAAATGATTAAATATCTGTCAAAAGCTGGGTGGTGCGAATAGAATCGATTTGGTTGTCAAACTGAAGCCAAACTTTTCTATTGTGCCGGAGCCAAACATTGAAGATTGTGGTTATGTTCGTGTGAGTAGTATTGTTATTATTTGTGAAAAAAATCGAAATAAATTTAGATTGAGTTTTGTATTCTTTGTAACAAATATTTTCACATTATATTTCGAGTTTAATATTAGTAGGAATGCAATTAAATAGCACTCGTTACGAAATTTGCCGAAATTCAACAGCTGATTGGAGCAGGAATGTATGTAAACCATCGTAAAGTCATATAGAGTCTCGCGCATTTGTGCGCCTTCATGCAGCATGGAAAGAGAAATTCGAAGAGCGGGAAAATGTTTGACAACAAAAAAACTGCAAAATAATTTTGCTTATGGGATTGATTTCAAAATATCCCTCTACTCGCTTGAGAGCAGAAAAGCGGCTCTATCCGCAGCACCCAGGTCAAAAGTAATCTAATCATTTTGGGTTATTTGAAAATTTTTGGGCTGTCATTTTTAAGTTTAATTTGATTTCAATTCACGAATCGGACCAGTCATAAAATTTAGAGTCCTACACTGTAAACTCGACAATACCCATTAAAGAGTTGAAAAGACCCATTTTTTTCATGATATTGTCGCGCTTATCTTTTTCTAGAATGCTGCGGCGGTCTTACACTCGCAGGCTCGACTGCGAAGGTAAACGTCAAGATAGCCGCCGTGTTAAAAGATAGGCAGAATTTTCCCGCTCAAAACAAAACCACGTGGTTTTCGCGAAATGACAGCAGTGTTCGATTGTATTAGTGAGAGGCAACCGGAGTCACTGAGTACATGGACAGTGTTTATCATGGCAAGTGCATACGGTGGGTGAGATTTTCATTGACTCTGTTGTGTTTAGTGACCGTTGCGATTACCTGAGAAGCAACCAGCAGGAAATCGCAGTATTCTATTTTATCTCGAGATGCATAATATATGGAGCTGTCAAAATAATGGGTATTTTGAAATTTTTGATAATGTGTACTTTTACCTCATTTGGGAGTTAAAAGATTTTACCCATTAATGAGTGAAAATCTACTTAATTTTTTTGTGACAACCAAATCGAGAGGAAAAGCGGAGAAGCTGAACGAGCTGTACGAGGTTTCGTGTGGATTGAATGTAAGTTTTATTTTCGCTCAATTTAGTTTTTTTGCGTTATTAAAGGGAATTAAATCATTTGGTATTGCAGCTAACGGCGTTTCAATTTGTTTTGTTAAATTATGGTCGTCGGGGAACAAAAACAAATCATCACCAGACAGGATGGGATTTCGCCTCTATACTTCTGTACCGCCGTATACAAATGTTGGGGCCACACAGGATTTGTTTCGCGATGAATGATGAAGCCACCCGGATAAAAATTTACAGTTCCTTGTATGGTATGATCCATTGGAATACAATTGGTTGTATGGTAAATAATACAATCTATTGTACTTTTATTGTAGATTTTTCACGGTTGTAAAAATCCTTTATTGTACTTATTTTAAAAGTACAATACAAGACAAAATTTTCAAAACGACTTATCTGCTTTTGTAAACAAAGATTCAAACAACGATTTGACGAATCTGATAGCTCTCCCACGCAAACCAACACCACCAATAGGTAGGTGAAGGTTTCCGCTACCTGTTGATGGTGTTGGTTTGCGTGGGAGAGCTATCAGATTCGTCAAATCGTCGTTTGAATCTTTGTTTACAAAAGCAGATAAGTCGTTTTGAAAATTTTGTCTTGAATACATTTAAACACAGAGAACAGACGTTCATCTTCATTCGCGTGCTTGTGTAAAAGTTTGAACTGGTCATTTTGAAGTATGTCGTTATGCCCCCGTTGCTCGGTGCTAGTGTGCTGATGAATATGGTTAAAATTTGCTGTGTTTTACTTTTTAGCGCTAGTGCTCATTCCGAATCGCTCCTAGGTGGCAGCACTACATTGTTTATTTAGTGTATGCCAACGACATCACTTAGTGAGATTGAGTTTTTATGTCGGGCAGCCTGCGTTGGCGGCGCTGAGGTGCGATTTAAATCTTTACACACTTTTTTACCGAAATTTTGTTCGAGGATCCATGTCTGTTCTCTGTGATTTAAATGTGACCGATACATTCTATAATATTGTAGTTGTTCGCTTATGTTTTATATTGCTCATCCAAAAATTAAACAAATTATAAAATTATTCCATCTCGGTGATCAGATAATCCGTTTTAAAGAAAATAAAAATATAATTTTAGAATATTTCATTGATTCATTATGTTGATGGAATAACAATTGAAAACAATAAAATAACAATAACTTTCATTATTACATGAAAAACCGATTCTACCGATTTTCAAATATATGTTTTAATTGCAGGTCTTGAAATATTCATGTTCTGATCAATTTAAATTTAAAAATCTTTCACTTTTAATTTTACTTGGAGAATGACTGGATTTAGATGAGCGTGTACAATTTTGTTTGTGATTAGTGAGAAGACGAAGTAAACGAAGTGTTCTTTTTATAATCGTCTATCCGGTACAAAGTTAATACGCTTTTTATATCGAAGTTGGATTTTTCTCCAGATACAGATCCAGATCCAGATTTTCTCCCAACTTCGGAAGTAGTGCGCTGGATTCACCTAAAGATGCGCTAAACAACACATCAATTAGTTTGACAGATAAAATTTGAGAAGAATGTTCGGTTCGGAAGTCCCGACTTCCAAATTCTAAGTTGGTGCTACGCCGACAATACTGATTCTGCGAGCAAGCGACGGCCGATCATTTTCCGCTGTACCGTGGTGAGTATCTATCAAGGTATCTATAGTGTTATCATCATGATACCGGATCATTTTGATGTGGGATAAATCTTTCAACACGTAAAGAAAAAAGTTATAAATTAAAACCTTATAAGCAACAACCTATTCGAAAATATCAATACACTTCATTATGCCATCTGATGAATGATCCCATACCAAAAAGCAATAATATTCATAAGTTTATGAAAAGTATCAGTTTTGGAATGTATGTGCCTAGTGTAATCTTAATAGCATTATTGATTTTTACGTGAAAGACCTTCAGGAAGGGGTCCCTTGATTTACACCGCCGAAGCAGTTCGCAGATTTTTTATTAACATGTATCCTTGTTCCTTTTCAGAAATTGAATTAATGATAAAACACTGCTGCATGCCCATCACTGATGATTCAATATCGTTCGGCGACTATCATCGAGCTATATCACCAACGGGATACAATAAAAAATTAAACAGGTAACTTTTGTTTTTCTTCTCGGCTTATACTTTTTGTAAGAAACCTGACATGATCTTATAATTTACGTCTTCCACAGGAAAAAAAAATTCGAGCGGCATTAGTTACAGCGGCTTCAGTGAGTATATCCGGTTGGATCATTGGCGACTGAAATCTACGTTTATGAATCCCGGTCTGAATTTTTTTTTTCTAAATTTCATATAATTTTAAATTGCATTAAATTGAAATTATTTTAAAATCAAATTAAAATTAAATTAAAGCTGAATTGAATTTAATTAAAATTGAAGTAGAATTATCTTAAAAATATATTAAAAATTAAACAAAATTTAAATTTACTGATTACAAATAAAGTTTCAAACTAAATTGAAATCAAGAAATCAAGTACCAATAAAATAAATTGTACAACATTAAATTGAATTGTATTTTTATTGTAATATTGAAGTCGAGATTGAAGTGAAATTTATTTAAAATCTCATTGTATTTCTACTGTAAAACAATAAAAATAATTTGAGAAAACACATTTGAAACACATTGTTTTCTATTGTTTTGGCCTTCGAAATCATCCCATTGAAGAACCGTTAAATCAATTGTTTTGCTTTGAATTTTGTATGAAAATTTTTCGATTTTTTTATTGTAAAGATACATAACAACCCCCTTTTTTATTGTAGAAGTCCCATTTACCATTCATTTAATCGTGGAAAACAATTGTCTCTGATGTGATTTAGTTGTTAAAATTCCATTACATTCAATGGTAATTTCTATGTTTTAATTGGTGATGTAACAGTAAAATTTATAATATTCTAATCATATTTTTTATCCGGGCAGTATTTATCAACCGCATACCTGTAAACCGCTGGATTCAGTGATGAAAAAGGAGCCTCTTTGGCGGATTTTTTGGAATCGCCTTAGACTACTATAGTCAGATCATATTTATACTGTTGGGAAAGTGAAAGTGAGATCCCAATCCATCAGTGCAAAAACGATGCACACATGTTATAGTTCATGTTCATGTATATCATTATGCCGTTCATAAATACTTTTAATAAAAAATACGATTATATTCCCCATAAATAATTTCTTTTACTATTCGATTGATGGAATATTTAATTCTTGTAGCTGTTTCTGAAAATAATAAGGGGTAAATTTTACTTATTGTCCAGGAACGCTGTTGCTCATTAGTGGGTAAAAATCACTCGTTAGTTTGACGTACAAACGGTTTACTCATTAATGAGTAAACGACGTTTACTCTTTTAATGAGTTGAACTATTTAACTTCATAATGGGTACTTTTTCACCCATTAAAGAGTACTTTGGTGGCACAGTGTATAAGAAGAGTAACGTCATGTGCCACGTTTGACAGGTCTCCTGCTCGTTTGGAACGCGCATTTGTATGGAACTGACAGACGATTCTGTTCCAATTCTGACACTTGACGACACTGTTATTATAGTCACTGTAATAAAATTGAAAACAAAAACCAAAAAAGTGCTGCACGTGTAAACCGGCCTGAAAAATTCACCCGATGTTCGTTCAAAATTAGGCCAATCTTTAAAAAACAGCACTTTTTTGATTTTTGTTTTAAATTTTAAAAATACGCGGAGCCAAAAAATATGTGTTCTTTGGGAAAGTTGATCTCAAATAAGTCAAACAATCGATTGGGCGAATACAAATTTAAAATGCAGCTAAACGTCAGAATGTGATGACAAAAACGTGATGACGTTTTGTTTCCCAATTTGACGGGATCGATATTTTCTGGCGCGTACATTTTCCTTTGTTCAATGCAAAAAGTTAACAACATTGACGCTAGTCAAAACACCCCAATTAGCGAACGGCATTCGCTAGTTGGAGTGGTGTCGTGCCCCAATTAGCGAACGATCACTGTAGTTCTTTACAAACAATATTTTTGCGTATGAAAGATCACATTTCTTGCCCCCCTCCCCCTTTCAGAGTTATGTAATTTTTAAACATTGCATAATATACTCTAAATAAACATCTTTGCGCAACTCTATATTCTATATCTAATACATTGAACTAATTTCTTCAATCAATGCTATATGATAGACACATAATTGTGCACTAGGGTAAAACGACCTATTATGGAGGGGTTAAGCACCGTGTCGAAACAAAATTGATTACAAAAATTCTTCGAAAATTACCTGTTGGTCGATTTCCACATTGTAGTAGTTGAATAGGATGCTCGTTAACTATAGTTTCGTAAATATTACGTCAATTGTGCTGAAGTTATGTTGTTTTGTTTTTATCACCAGAAAAACAAACTACCGCAAGAATAGGACGCAGTTGCTAATCGTTGCGATATTTTTTGAAGGTCAGTCCTATTGTTGCGGTATTGCATGTAATTCTTATGGAGAGCGATACCGCAACAATAAGTTCTCTTCTACCGCAATAATAGGCTCAAAGGATTCAAATTTTCAACGAAAAATGTTAATTTTTCATCGTTTTGAACGGAATTTTGTCAAACAAAAGCTGTTTTAGTCGTTAATCCGAAGAGTTTTAGCGTACCCACAATTGTTTGCAATGCTATTATATCCAGAATGGACTTCTTTAACACTACCGCAACATTAGGGCATACCACAACGATAGGACGTTTTACCCTATTTGATTTTCCCATAGAATTTATCTCACTTGAAGTATATGTAGTCTGAATAAGCCATTATGCAATTAGTTCAATTTGTTACATTTCAAACAAATTATCGTGGAAATCAGTAAGCTTTGTATCGCTGTACGTAGAACTGCTCCGAGTTTATGAGCTTCAAATGTTTCCAACTCACGAATTCCTGTAATGTAAACTATTTTAATACATTTCATTCCCGCATAATGAAAAACAGCATGTTATATGGTCAAAATTATTATTGCGATGTAAGATATTGAGTCACATTTGACTTTACGGTTATCAAATTATTTTCGATCGACTCAACCATAACTACTAAAAATTATCACTAAATGTCTCTATATAGTAGGTAGGCCGACAATGTCCATGTCATCCGCGCAACAAATAAATTGACTGGCAATAACACCCGGCTTGTAACGCAATGTAAAACAACAGGCAAGAACTACTCGAAATTATCACTAAATGTCTCTATATAGTAGGTCGGAAGCCCGTCGCTATAGCGGGAGGTTTCAACGCTTGGACAGTGGAGTGGGACAGCCATGGACTGGAGGGTGGATGAAGGCAAAACCTATAGTGAACATTTAGTAACTCGCTTTAAGATCACCTTTTGCGTGAAACTTCCGAGAGCGGGGGATCCCTGTCAGGCTCGTGGATGGATGGCTAATCATTTCGACAGCGAAGTTTTCACCACAGCCCTGGCGATGTCTAAGCCGGGATGCATTGATAGGTATCCCATCACGCGCGCGCGATGCCACCATGTCGAGGAAAGCCCTGCTGAGAAATGGCAGACGCCCGGTATACTGCTGGAGAGCCGCGATTGCAGCCATTCGATCAACCTGTCTTGAGGCTAGACGAAGGATGCAACGTTCCCGCACCGAGTAGGTAAGCGTGGACCACCGTAAGTGTTTCGAGCTGCGAAACTGACCCTGAAAAAGGCCATTAAGAGCAACAATAGAGCGTGTTTCAACAACCTATGCGAAAGTGTCAGCCAACGCGAAACCGTGAGGCGACGTCTACAGGATGTTGATGGCCAAGACCAAAGGGGGCTCTTCGCCTCTCGAACGGTCCCGGATAGGTTGGCGAGGAATATCGAGGTACTCTTTCCATCCCGAGCCACAAGTCCGTGGCGCCTGTACCACACGGCGTTTTGGGTGCGGCCGAAATGGTGGCTCCGGTGACGATTGAAGAGTTATTTGTGGTGGCTGATTCCCCGGCAATGAACAAAGCTCCAGGGCCTGATGGAGTTCCATTATTGCATACATTATTATCAGCCGTTAGTAAGGATCCAATGTAGACCAATTTATCGATTACCTGAAATGTATCCCAGTCGTGACAACAATCGTAACACTGCTTCCCAGGCAGCCCCTGTCACGCTCGGTTTCGCCCCCTAGCATGTACTTTGTCTTCGATGCATTCACCACCATTTCAACTTATGCTGCTTCACGTTTCAGGCGGGTGTACAATTCTGCCACCTTTGCAAGTGTTCGGCCGACAATGTCTATATCATCCGCGAAACAAATAAATTGACTGAATCTATTTTAAAACATACCCCGGCTGTTACACCCGGCTCACCTCATGACACCTTGTAACGCGATGTTGAACAACAGGTAAGAAAGTCCATCGTCTTAGTCCCCGGCGCGATTCAAACGAACTGAAGTTTTCGCCCGAAATCTTCACACAGATTTGCACACCATCCATCGTTGCTTTGATTAATCTGGTAAGCCTCCCAGGGAAGCTGTTCTCGTCCAGAATTTTCCATTGCTCTACGCGGTCTATACTGTCGTATGCCGCATTGATATCGATGAACAGATAGTGCGTTGAGACCTGGTATTTACCCCATTGTTTGAGGATTTGTCGTACAGTAAAGATCTAGTCCGTTGTCGGAGGGCCGCCAACTAATCCGGCCTGATAACTTTCCACGAACTCATTCACTGGTGACAGACAACGAAAGACGATCTGGGATATCACTTTGTAGGCGGCGATATAGCTGGTGATCGCTTGAAAGTTCCCAAACTCCAACTTGTCGCTTTTTTTTGTAAATGGGGCATATGACCCCTTCTTTCCACTCCTCCGGTAGCTGTTCAGTTTCCCAGATTCTAACTATAAATTTGTGCAGGCAAGTAGTCAGCTTTTCTGGGCTCATCTTAATGAGCTCAGCTCCGATACCATCCTTTCCAGCGGCTCATTGGTCTTTAGATGTTGGATGGCATACTTAACTTCCTTCAAGGTGGAGCTGATTGGCTTCCATCGTCAGCTGAACTGACGTAGTCATTTCTTCCGCTGCTTTGATTTTCACTGCCTGTACGCTCAACGCAATTTAAGTGTTCTTCCTAGTGCTGCTTCCACCTTTCGATCACCACACGTTCGTCCGTCAAGATGCTTCTCCATCGCTATCCCTGCTCGCGGCATGACGCCTTTGCGTGATGCGTTGAGCTTTTGATAGAACTTGCGTGTTTCTTGAGAACGCCACAGTTGTTCTATATTCTCGCACTTCCAGGCGGCGTTTCTTTTCCACGTTCCACGTTCCCGGGTCCCTTGCTGCAACGTGACCTCCCGCGCTGCGCCCTTCTCTTCCAGAATCTGTCTGCTCTCTACGTCAAACCAATCGTTCCGTTCAGTCGCGCTAAGTCGTATCGCGGTGGTCGTCGGTACCGAACATTGTTGATGACGGATAATTTTGAGCACAGCTAAACCATCACCTGACATTTGACCGAAGCCAGTTAAAAAATTTAACCTCAGATTACGATTAGTGAAGAGTGAGAAATGAGAATTAGGAAAAGGGACGATAAAGGGACCTAAGAACTGAGAAAAAACTTCTTCATTCTTCTTTCTTAGTTGTTTTTTGATCTTTCTTCTTTCTTCTTAGTTCATTCTTCTTCTTTCCTTCTTCCTTCTGTCTGCTTTCTTCTTCCTTCTTTTTTCTTTCTTCCTTCTTTTTTCTTTGTTCCTTTTTCTTTCTGCCTTCTTCCTTCTTGCTTCTTTCTACATTCTTTTTTACTCTTCCTTCTTTCATTCTTCTTTATTTCTTTCATCTACCATCTTCCATATTGCATCTTTCAGCTTCCATCTTCCATCTTGCATCTTTCATTTTCTATCTTCCAGCTTCCAGCTTGCAGCTTCCATCCTCCATCTTCCATATTCCTTCTTTCTTTTTCCCTCTTCCTTCTTCCTTCTTCCTTCTTTCTTCTCCCTTCTTCATTCTTCCTTCTTCCTTCTTCTTACTTCTTTCTTCATTGTTCATTCTACCTTCTTCCTTCTCCCTTCTTCCTTCTTCCTTCTTCCTTCTTCCTCCTTCCTTCTTCCTTCCTCCTTCCTCCTTCTTCCTTCTTCCTCCGTCCTTCTTCCATCTTCTTTCTCATTCTTTCTTCTTCATTCTTTCTTCTCCCTTCCTCCTTCTTCCTTCTTATTTATTCCTTCTTCCTTCTCCTCTCTTCCTTCTTCCTTCTCATCTCTCCCTTCTTCCTTCTTCCTTCTTTCTTATTTCTTCTTCCTTCTCTCTTCTCCCTTCTTCCTTCTTTATTCTTTCTTCTTCCTTCTTCCTTCTTTCGTCTTTCCTCTTTCTTCTTCCTTCTTCTTCCTTCCTTCTTCCTTCTTCATGTTCCTTCTTTTTCTTTCCTTCTTCCATTTTCCTTGTTCCTTTTTTTTCTGTATTCTTTCTTTATCTTTCTTCTTCCTTCTTTCTTCTTCTTCTTCAATCTTCCTTCTTCCTTTTTGTTCTTCCTTCTTCCATCTTCCTTCCTCTTCTTTCCTTAATCCTTCCTCCATTTTCCTTCTCCCCTTTTCTTTCTGTTTTCTTTCTTTTTCTTTCTTCTTTCATCTTTCTTCTTCATTCTTCCATCTTCTTTCTCCCTTATTTCCTTCTTCCTCTTTCCATCTTCCTTCTTTCTTCTCTTCTCTTCCTTATTCGTTCTTCCTTCTTTCTTCCGTCTTTCGCCTTTCATCTTCCTTCTTCCTTCTTCCGTCTTTCATCTTCCTTCTTCCCTCTTCCATCTTCTTTCTCCCCTATTCCATCTTCCTTCTTCCTTTTTCATACCTTCAGCTTTCTTCGTCCTTCTTACTTCTTCCTCCCTTCTTCTTTCTTCTTCCTTTTTTCTACTTTCTTCGTCTTCTTTCTACTTTTTTTTACTTCTTCCTTCTTCCTTCTACCTTCTTCCTTTTTGCTTCTTTCTGATTTCTTCGTCCTTCCTCCTTCAGCATTATTACTATTTTCCTTCCTTCCTTACTCCCTTCTTCTTTCTTCCTTCTTCTTTCTTCTATCTTCCTTTTTACTTTTTTATTCTTCCTTCTTCTTTATCCCTCCTTAATTTTTCCTTCTTCCTTCTTTCTTCCTTCTTCCTTCTCTCGTTTTTCTCCTTTCTTCCTTATTCTGTCTTCTTCCTTCTTCCTTCTTCTTTCTTTCTTCTTCCTCATTCCTTATTCCTTTCTCCTACTTCTTTTTACCTTCTTCCTTCACCTTTCTTCTTCTTCCTTCTTCATTCTTCCTTTTTTTTTTTTTTGCCTCTTTCTGCTTTCTTCGTTCTTTCTCTTCACATTCCTGGTTCTTCCTTCTTTCTTCTCACTTCTTCTATCTAACTTCTTCGTACTAACTGTTTTTGCTTCTTTCTTCTTTCTTCGTTTTTCTTACTTCTTTCCTCCTTCTTCATTATTTCTTTTTCTTCCTTCCTTCCCTCCTTTCTTCCTTCTTTTTTCTTCTTTTTTCATTCTTTCTTCTTCCTTCTTCTATCTTCCTTTTAACCTTTTCCTTCTTCATTATTCCTTTTTCTTTATCCCTTAGTCCTTCAATCTTTCTTCTTCCATCTTCTTTCTTCCTTATCCCCTTTCTCTTCTTCCTTCCTCTTTTTCCATCTTCCTTCTTTCTTCTTTCTTCTCTTCTAGCTTTTTCCTTCTTCTGTCTTTCTTCTTCCTTCTTTCTCATTCCTTCTTAATTCCTCATCCTTCTTTTTCCTTTCTTCCTCATTCCTTTTTCCTTCCTTCTCCTTTCTTTTTCCATCTTCCATCTTCCAACCTTTATCTTCCATCTTCCAACCTCCATCTTCCATATTCCATCTTCCCTTCTTCTTCTTTCTTCCTCTTTCCTTCTTCTTTCTTCCTTTTTCCCTCTTTCTTTCTTCCTTCTCCGTTCTTTCTTCTTCCTTCTTTCTTCATTATTCTTTCTTCTTCCTTCTTTCTTCTTCCTTCTTTATTCTTCCTTCTTCCTTCTTCTTCCTTCTTCTCCATTCTTCTTTCTTCCTTATCCCTTCTTCCTTCTTTCTTTTCCATCTTCCGTCTTCTTTCTCCCTTCTTCCTTATGCCATCTTCCATATTCCATCTTCCTTCTTCCTTATTTTCTCTTACTTCTTCCTTTTTCTTTCTTTCTGCTTTTTGTAGCTCCTAAGCCGCTCAGAAGGAGATACTTTGAGAAGGAGATTTGTCGAGCATAGGGTCGCTTGTTCAGTAAGCATCATTTCATTCCTGGTTTTGCCAATCACTTACCATTTGTAGGAGCGGATGTTTGATAATTAATTCGAAATTCAAGGTATAGAAGAACTTCTGAAGTAGACTATCGAGAACGAGGCTTGGATACCACTTTAGGTACGAATGCGATAAAAGAGTGTATATAAATAATTAGGGAGTGCTTGCTCTAAATAATCCTAACCACCACATTAGGTTTACATTATACTCATTTTATTTGCCCCATTGAGAGGATTAGTACAGAGAGAGACGTTTACATGAGTGTACTTGCGGAATTTGTGTGGTGACGGTCCAATCCGTCGGCCGCCATGTTTTGGCTCGATGTCTGCTTCGCACTCCGTAACTGGTTGGGAAACCCTAGAGCCGAGCTTATTGGATGAACTTGACTCGAGGCGGCTTGGTGACAACGTCTTCAAGGTTCTACGACGCGCTAAAGGCTTTCATGCATGCACTCGGATACCGATGGTGACGGTTCGCTAGGGTGGAGCTAAAGGCCCTCAGCGGGGCTCGTGCCGGTCGCTGACGGATGCAGCGGATGTCGATCAAGCGGGATGGTGTGCGCGTGGAAAGGCTATGGCCCTCCAGCGGGGCTCGTGCTAGTCACTGACGGATGCAGCGGATGTCGGTCAAGCGGGATGGTGTGCGCGTGGAAAGGCTATGGCCCTCCAGCGGGGCTCGTGCTGGTCACTGACGGATGCAGCGGATGTCGGTCAAGCGGGATGGTGTGCGCGTGGAAAGGCTATGGCCCTCCAGCGGGGCTCGTGCTGGTCACTGACGGATGCAGCGGATGTCGATGTTGGGATATGCTTTAGCCCGGAGCAATGGCGGATCGTGGTGTGTAGCAGGCACGTCTGACTACAAGATGGCGTTCTCGAAGGACGATACCACGTTGCTACGATAACTCTCGGTAACAACGGTGCTTTGACGCGCGAGCTGTAGACGGAAACGATAAGCTCCGGAACACCAGAGACCTCACCAAAAAGAAAAGAAAAGGTCCGAATTGGGACCTTTTCTTTAGCTATATCAATAGTAAAACTATTGAGAACTCTTATTCTTTTTTTCTGCACTGCCCTAGAACAAAATTAGATTCATTTTTAACGGCGCGCTCTACTGTTTTCTACGGTAGTCGCACGTCAAAGAAGAGAGATCTGAACCTTGAATTCTGGTTTTATATATTTTCTCCTCCAAATTAGAAGAGACAACGAAATGTTAAAGTTTGATATGCTAGCTTTCGTCGAAGTTGGTAGCCCTTCCGCGCAGGGTATCCATTAGGACAAATAATCTAAACATAACGAGTTGTGATCTGTGCTCAAACTGCAGTTAATAGGCAATGGCAATTATTGGATTAAAATCAACAATGTTTTAAGTAAACAACTAGCTCAAATCTTTTCGGAGAACCGCTGTGATACGCCCTCAGTAAGGCGGTTCAATGAGTATTGGAAGGGTAAGGCGTAGGTGCTTACTGGTGGGGGGGACTTACGACATTAGGAATCTTGTGGAGGACCCTACAAGCTAAGAATTGGAGCCAACGATTACATTTTTTGGTCCTTCCTTCATCTTCCTCCCTCTCTTCATTATTTTTTTTATTTCTTCTTCTTTCTTTTATCTTCCTCTTCCTTCTTCCTGCTTCATTCTTCCTTCTTTATCCCTTATCCCTTATTCTTTCTTCTTTCTTCTTTTTTACTTCTTTTTTCTTCCTTCTTTTTTTTTTATTCCTCCTCCTCCTCCGTCTTCTTCATTATTTCTTTTTATTTCTTCCTTTCTTATTTCTTCTTCTTTCTTTTATCTTCCTCTTCCTTCTTCCTGCTTCATTCTTCCTTCTTTATCCCTTATCCCTTATTCTTTCTTCTTTCTTCTTTATTACTTCTTTTTTCTTCCTTCTTCCTTCTTTTTTTTATTCTTCCTTCTACCTTATTCCCACTTCCTTCTTCCTTTTTCCTTTTTTCTGCTTTCTTCTTCCTCTTTCCTTCTTCCTTCCTCCTTCTGCATTATTTCTTTCTATTTACTTCTTCTTTCTTCCTTGTTCTCCCTTCTATCTTCCATTTTCCTTCTTCATTCTTCCTTCTTCTTCATCCCTTCTTCCTTCGTCCATCTTCCTTCTTCCCTTCTTCATTCCTATTATTTATTCAGACTAAGGCCGAAGTGGCCTGTGCGGTATATAAGAGTCTCCTCCATTCGGCTCGGTCCATGGCTACACGTCGCCAACCACGCAGTCTACGGAGGGTCCGCAAGTCATCTTCCACCTGATCGATCCACCTTGCCCGCTGCGCACCTCGCCTTCTTGTGCCCGTCGGATCGTTGTCGAGAACCATTTTCACCGGGTTACTGTCCGACATTCTGGCTACGTGCCCGGCCCATCGCAGTCGTCCGATTTTCGCGGTCTGAACGATGGATGGTTCTCCCAACAGCTGATGCAATTCGTGGTTCATTCGCCTCCTCCACGTACCGTCCGCCATCTGCACCCCACCATAGATGGTGCAGCACTTTCCTTTCGAAAACTCTGCGCGTTGGTCCTCCACGAGCATCGTCCAGGTCTCGTGTCCGTAGAGGGACTACCGGTCTAATGGGCGTTTTGTAGATTGTCAGTTTGGTACGGCGGCGAACTCTATTCGATCGGAGCGTCTTGCGGAGTCCAAAGTACGTACGATTTCCAGCCACTATGCGTCTCCGAATTTCTCTGCTGGTGTCATTTTCGGCAGTCACCAGTGAGCCCAAGTACACAAATTCTTCTACCACCTCGATTTCGTCACCACCGATGCAAACTCGCGGTGGGTGGCTCACATTGTCTTCTCTTGAACCTCTTCCTATCATGTACTTCGTCTTCGACGTGTTGATGATTAGTCCGATCCGCTTAACTTCCTCTTCAGTCTGATGTAGGCTTCCTCCATCTTCCTCAAAGTTACGTGCCATAATATCTATGTCGTCAGCGAAACCAAATAGCTGGACGGACTTATTGAAAATTGTACCACTCGTGTTAATCCCTGCTCTTCGTATTACCTTCCAAAGCGATGTTGAATAGCAAACACGAAAGACCATCACCTTGCCGTAACCCTCTGCGGGTTTCGAAGGACTCGAGAATGCCCCTGAAACTCGAACTACGCACTCACCCGATCCATCGTCGCCTTGATCAACCGTATCAGTTTATCCGGAAAACCGTGTTCGTGCATTAGCTGCCATGGCTGGTCCCGATCGATTGTATCATATGCCGGCTTTGAAGTCGATGAATAGATGATGTGTGAGCACGTTGTATTCGCGGCATTTCTGCAGTACTTTATGAATGGCGAACACTTGGTCCGTGGTGGAGCGTTCGCCCATAAACACGCCTGGTCTGCCCCACGAACTCCCTTGCGTTGGTGCTAGTCGACGGCATAAAATTTGGGAGAGTACCTTGTAGGCGGCGTTCAGCAATGTGATTGCGCGGTAGTTGCTACTCCAGCTTATCGCCCTTTTGTAGATGGGACACGACACTTCCATCCACTCTGCGGCAAACTTCCTCCTCCCTCTTGGTAATGACCCAGTGCACGCTCTAGCCAGTTCACCACCGTGTTTATAAGCTCTCCTGGTGTTGATCAACCCCAGGGGCTTTGTTGTTCTTCAACCGCCAATCTCCTCCTGGATTTCCGGAGATCCGGGCCGGAAGATTATATACTGCGCGTTCTCCGGTATCACCATACCGCCATCTTCGTCCCACATCGCCATTCAGGTGTTCTTCGTGTGCTGCCACCTTTGGATCACTCACGCTCGTAAAGAAGGTTCCGTTTATGTCCTTACACATATCAGGCTGTGGCACGTAGCGCCGTGAACGGTTTAACTTCTCATAGAACTTTCGTGTGTATTAGCGCGGTACAGTTGCTCCGTTTCGTCACGGTCTCGATCTTCCTGCTGGCGCTTTTTCTCCGGAAAATCGAGTTTTGTCTGTTCCGCGCCTTTTATATCTCGTCTCTTCGCCCGTGCGTGTTGCAGCAATCTCGCCCATGCTGCATTCTTCTCTTCCACTAACTGCTCACATTCTTCATTCCTCTTTCTGCCATATTTCTTCTACTTACTGCCTTTCTTCCTTCTTCATTCTTTTATCTTCCTTTTTACTTTTTTCTTCTTCATTCTTCTTTTTTAGTTTATCCTTCTTGATTCTTCCTTTTTATCCTTTCTTCCTTTCTCCTTCTTCCTTCTTTCTTTTTCCTTCTTCGTTCCTCCTTCTGCATTATTTCTTCTGGCTCCTTTCTTCTTCCTCATTCCTTCTTTCTTTCTCCTCCTTCCTTTTTTCCTTCTTCCCTATCCTTTTCTTCTTCCTTCTTCCTCCTTCCTTCTTCCTTCTTTCTTCTTCTACTATTCTACTATATTCTACTATACCCGTTTATTTTTTTTTTTCATACAAAACCAGTTACGCTTGTAGAGGTAATGGCCGATATTCAATCGAGTCTGGGGCAATTTTTTAGTATGCACTCTATACACTTCTACAGATCAGTGCTATATTTAAAAACACATCAGTAGACCACTGCAATGCATATGTAACGCTCGAAAATCAAAGGGCTATATTCCATTAAGATCGAAGGACGATATTCCATAGAGTTTGGAGACTTTAAAAGTATTAATGACATGCAAAACATGTATTTCTCATAATTTAGACAATAATCTTAGAAATAAGTGAGAAAATATTTTCAGCTACCTTCTTGTATGGCCCACAGTGCAGCGTAACAGGTTAAAATTAAAAGGGGCAGGATACACAACCTAAAGCCTTTATTAACATTCAAATAGCGTAGTTTGTGCAATCATGTTTCAAAAATATATTTACAGAAAGTGAAACATTAACATAATCACTTCATAATTATAATAATGTTCTAAATTCTATTTAATGACAATGTTTTTAAAAAACGCACGCGAAATTCGCTCAACGACTACCCAGTGCTTCTGAATCCACAGTCCTCTATTTTTACAGCGCAGCGTTCTCATCACCTCCCTGAAGATATTTGCTTGCTCTCAGTACTGTTTCACATTCGCAGACGGTCGCATGTGCGCGTTGAGTTGTTCATCAAGGTGTATGCGGCGAACGGTTAGACAGGACCCTCATTCATCGTATGCACTTTTTCGTCGTAAGGAAGGGGACGCCAAACTTCGTAGATCCGCAGGTGAATCGGTTTTTTCTTTCGTATGAGCGTCGGAACCTACAGTTTCGTGATTCGAAGGCTATTAATAAATGCCCAAGCAACCAACGCTTTCCACCATGCTTTGATGGTATGCAATGTCTGTTCTTAAAGAAGGGAAAACTCGCCTTAGCGGAACGTGCAAATGTGGATCGATAATTGTGAGTTTGGATTGCGCGACTTGCTAATGTGATATTTTCTAGCTATAGATACGTTCCTGAAGTGCGTGAATAAGCGAATCACTCACAATAAACAAAACCAACAAAGTATCGTTATCATTTGAAGTGATGGCGTGCCTCATCTTCCGTCATATAAGAAAGTATTCTACCAGCAGACAGTGATGAATGATGCATCAAAAGAAAAACACACACATAGCAACGAAAGCAAATGGTCAGTCATGTAAGATAATTGTTTATTTTACGCTTTTCTCATTTCCACTGTGTTTACACGTGAGCGTGATTTTCGAGAATCTAGTGCATAAATTAAACCACAGCGCCAGCGGCGAGTTAATAAACCGGAATTTGAGGAACAGATGCACATCAGATTTGGAGGAAAGCTTTCGACTGAGGCACTTCAGAGATGGAGAATCTGGGTAGGGAGAGTTGTCAAGTCAAACACTCTACTGTAAGACACACGAAAAATTTACGGCTGAATTTAAAAACTAAACAACAAATGCTAAAGAAACAAGTATGTTGTTATGGGCTCCCCATATGCCACGTGGACATGTTTTGATCAGTTTTCGATACCGCTCCCCCATGGACACTTTCTCATAAATTTTAAAATTTGTATGAACGTGGACATTCGCCATACACCTTCAAATTCTTATTTAAATTAAAGTCCATTTGCAAGGAATAACCGAAATCCGTACAGCGAAAGTCCGTCCACCTAATGAGATATCAATCAATTAAAGGGGGTATGGTAATTTAAATGTAAAAAAATCTTCCTTTCTTACGATTGTAAGTATGTTATTTGACAAATGGAAAGCAGGCTTTAAAATTAAAGTAACAAAAATCATAAACAAACCCAGCAAACATGGAGTTTCAGGTGCCATTTGTTCACGTGTTGAACATAAATGTACAAAAGGCCTGTATTTGAATTACAATTTGCAATGAGTAAAAGGTCTCTATACCTAATGGACGTTTTCATCATAGTTCGAACTGTTTGAACAATTTGGACAATGACCTATAAAAGTTCCATAGTTTTCTTTTCCATTTGTGACACAGTGCTAATCATCGACCGTTGTGTGTATTTTGTTCCTCCGAACCACGTATGATGTGCTTCAATGGATTTAGCCTGGCGACCGCCCTTCAATATGGAAATTGTTTATGTACGTATCATACATCATAACCAACTGCCTGCTCGCAGCTGGGCAACCAGCAGGTGTGACAAAGCAATCATGCGTGACTAAGAAAAATGGAAACAATGGCACATGGTCATTTTGGCGAAGGAACTCGAGACGTCTTTGCTGGATCGATACTTTCGGTCTGGCTTTTATGGCTTGTGTTATATGGGAGTGTTAGACAATTACAGTCGAGATTTCCTGGATAACGGCCTATTGAAATATGTTCGCCGGAATTCTGTATTCAAAATATGATATGATTCAAAATTCAGACACGACCGTTGGAAGAACAAGCTTGAATGTCGTTTTAAAATACATTGAAATGATGGAACAATTTTAAGCAGTTCATATGATTGCAGTAGCTAATCGGTTGAAACTTCGTAACGTATGCCTTCGAGGAAGAAAGAGCAAGAGGAGGCAATACAATTCAATTCAGTCTGTGGTGGTACGTCATTATTTATTTGATGCCATATTGTTGAAATGTAAATAACAATCGACCAAATAAGACCCTTAGAAACCCAGAGTAGTAATGAAGAGTGTATGAATGGCGACATTGTCGGAACAAAATTCATCCGTCATTACTCTTATGTAAATATATGACTCTGTAGAAATCGAGGAAACTGACAATAATGTTATCAGTTTTATGTACCAAACTGCGTTTCAAAAGTCTCAGCCCTTCAATAATATAACTTATATATGATATAAACAAAGTTGGCATTTGTACGACCACGCATGACTCAGAATAGAGCAGCTCAATTTTGAAAATTTATAATCATTTTCTTCTTCTATTTACGATGAACATGAAAAAATTGAAAAACAACCCAATCTCTTTGGTGAAATGGTTTTCGTACATTTTGATGAATTTCAAATTTTGCTTATCTGTATATACTTAAAAAAACAAAATATTTTTTAAAACCTATTTGTTTTCTAGACAAATTGCGTACGCGAAAATTGTGTCAGGAATCAGTTTTGGCGAGACAAAGTTCGCCGGATCAGCTAGTATAATAATATTTCATTGTTTGATATTCTTGGAAAAAATCTTATTTTATTTATTTATTTGTTACCACACGTCTCGAAAGTATTAAAAACTATTACAGATTGCACCTTAAACTTAGAGCCTTAATCCTATTTTTAAACACATTTTTATATTAAAATAAAAACACTCCTTCGTGTTGTCCGGAGCAACCAATGTAATATCATCTTCGGTTGCTTGTTCTTGGACTGTCAATCGCTGTATTTCTGCACCGGCCACGCACAATTTCTTCGATTGCACACAGCCAGCGAGTGCGGGTCTACCGAACCAACGTCCTCTTCAGGTTCTCTGCTAAACACTTTGGTTGGTCTCTCTTCGCATACGCTCATGTCCAGCCCACTGTCATCTGTCTTATTTATCAGTCTGCGATGTCTAAATTTTTGTACACTTGGTACTTCTTGATACTTGATGGGCTACAGCTCTTCAATGAACCTACACGAATGGAGTATCCTTCCCCACTGGACTCGATCCTGGCCAATCGCTTCCAGTCGCCCTGAACATTGAGCGCTCTCGGTCCTCTTCAACTGCAAAAGCCATCGTGTACGGCCTTCCACGAACCTGCGGCCTCTTCCGGGTTCTCTACTAAATATTATCTTCGCTTGACGTTCTTCCGGCATACGAACAACGCATACCGTAGTCTGCCGTGTTGTATAAGGTTAATAATATCCAGCCCTTTATACACCTGGTACTATTCATGCGACGCCGCCAGATACCGTTTTCCTGTTTACCGCCAATATTGTCCGCAGCACCTTACGCTCAAACACTAAGAGCTCTGATCACTCCTCTAACATCCATGTCTCATGGCCGTATAAAACCACCGGAAGAATCAGAGAGTATACCGCGCGAGTTTTGTTTTCGTTTGCAGAACTACGGACTTAGCTGGTTACGAAGTCCGTAATAAACCCTATTTGCAGCTGCTACGCCTTTTCACCTCGCGGTAACATCATTATCGCACGTCTTGTTCCAAGATACACAAATTTCTCCACTTCAAATTTTTCATCATCTAGCCCCATTTCGCTACCACCACCACTAATGAACCACATTGATTGCCAGCGACCATGTACTTTGTTTTGCTGGTATTAATCTGAGTCCATTCCCTGCTGTCTCCTCTTAAAGGCAAAGCCTCTTCCACGGAAGCGATCGATTCCGATAATATCGATATCGTCCGCAATCCCAGGAGCATATGCGATTTTGGATCATGGTACCGCTTTTGCACCAGCCCTATCGCTCCTTCGAGCGCTATAATGGCATGGATTCGAGTGCATCCCTGCTTAATCCATCTGGTCACAATGACGTCGATATTTCATCCGAACCCTTACTCTTGATTTCGATCCGTCCAACGTTATACAATCAAGCCGTATCAGTTTCGCCGGAAAACCATATTCAAGCTTAATTTGCATAATTCATTCCGTTTCACTGAATCGTACGCCGCCTTGAAATCAATAAAAGATGATTTGTCTAAGTTGTACTCCCGAATTTATCAAGGATTTGTCTCAGGTAATCATTTGATCCGTCGTTGGTCAGCCCTCACGAAAACCTGCTTGGTATTCGCCAGGAGGGCTTTTAACGTCTCAATCTGTTGAACAGAATACGGGACATAATTTTGTACGCCGAATTAAGGAGGGTTATTCCTCAGTAATTGGCACACTCCAGCTGTGCCCTTTCTTAGAGAGGCAAATAGGGCCACGTCAACCAGCTAGCAGGCATTTCCTCTCCCATATCGACAGACAGAACTTCATAAAGCTATCACTGCCATGTTTGAGAAGTTTAGCGCGGAGCTGGTCCTTCCCGCAGCCTTATTGTTTTTCAGCTCTTTAACAGCTTTTTAACCTCATTTAATGTAGGTGTAGGAAGGAGGCCCATACCAATCTCTGTTTATGAAATGAAATCGCCAGCACATTACTGAGAACGAGCACTTTGAACGAGGTGAGTGTCATCCTGACCTTTAAGGTCAACTATCCTAAGAACCAATTTTTTTCGATGCCTGCAAGTTTTAAAAATTTACAAATGAAAAAGTGTGTTTGCTTTCTCTACAACAAAGTTGTACCAGAAGGCTATAATTCACTCAAAAGTGTGTATGTAGCCGTATAAATATTTTTTTGTTAAACGTTTCATATAGAAGGGCTTGCCAGATTCAGTGCAACTGTTTCATTCGACAGCAAATTTCCTAGTTGGACACTATTGTTTTGTTTTATAATAAATCAACATTTTGGTTTATATTTATTTTTAATCAACAAAACACAAATGCACTTGAATCATTAATTATTTTAGCGTGGCGCAACCATGGTAACCCGGTAAGTAATTTTAGGCAACGACTAGAATTGCACCAAATCTTTTTATCGTGAAAGTAGGCAATAAGCACTGCATTTACAACAATAATTGAATTCAACATACTGAATCGAGAAAGGCATCATCACCACCGGTGGATATTGGGTTTTTTAAGATGGGCCTGATTTTGAACAAAATCGGGTGAATTTCCAGGCCGGTTCATACATGCAGCACTTTTTCAGTTTTTGTTTGTGATTTTAAAAAAATTAAATACCTATTTCACCTAAATAATATAAAGAATCGATTAGGCGAATAAAGTTTTTTGACGGAAAGGTCATTATCACATGAACAGGTGTTTCATGAAATCGTCGACAAATTTCAATTCGCATCCCATCCTTTCTCACCTCGTTCTTTGCAAGTCACCGGTACTTCATTTTGAGAGTTTCTTATCAGCCTATTCTTACAGTCTCCTGTTTAGAAAGCACAGTCTCTTCCTTTGATCTGCCATCTACACCAATGATGTAGATGTTATCCGCAAAACCAAGAAGCATGTAAGACTTGCTGAGGATGGTTCCGTTTATTTGTAGGTCTCCGCAAACGGACGCAGTCTGCTAAACAGAATTCGGGAGATTACCTTGTAGGTGGTTTTGAGGAGTGTTATGCATCGAAAAATAGCACAATCGCGTCTGTGCCCTTTCTTGTAGATAGGCCATCAAGCCAGCTTGAAAGCATTTCTTCTCCTTCCCAAATCATTTCAATCACTTGTGGATTGTTCGTTAGTCGCGCACTCAACTTTTAGAAACTCGGCCGGATTCCATCCTTCCAGGCGGCCTTACCGTTCTTGCTCTCGAACAGCCTTTTCACTTCGGCTCCGTGTTTTACTCCGGTGGAGTTTTATCTCAGCTACCCTTAGTTCGTTATATCGTTCTCTATTTTGTCGTGTAGCCGCTACGGACATGAGGCTCCTGGCCTGGTTTTTCTCATCTGTCGCTCTTTGGCATTCCACATCAAACCACCTTTTCGTTGATTCTCTGTGTGGTATCAATACTGACTGCCTCGTGGAACTTGCGATTTGATTTTTCGCCGAGCTTACGAGCAAATTTTTCTGAAACCTTGCGTCCGACACTGGTTCAGCCTCATGGTTTTCTCACGCAGAGTTGTGAGGCCCAAGCCGAATTTTAAACGTAGACATCGGTTTACGAATACTTGACGCAGTTCCTGCTTGACCTCTGCTGATACACAAATCTCGTTAACAACATAGATTCCTCGTTGATTTGATTATTCGAAATTTGGTGCGTTGACTGATTGGATTTCCATATTTCCGAAACTCGTTCCACCAAGCGTTAACTGGCTGCCAAGAATGAAATTTTTCCTTTCCATTACTTGCCCTGCTAACGTAATGTTGGAGGAGTGCTCTGTTGTCATCCAATGATTTGAATTGATTGATTGACATTTTTAAAATCTTTATCAATGTGATTGATTGAGATTGTCAAGATTGAACTATCATTTCATTATCTTAGCCTAATAACTCATTCCAGAGGCTAATTCGAAAAGTGCTTATGGTGGATTTCACTATGTCTTATCTACAAACTTTGTCCATTGCTCTATGTTCAATATTTAGCGTGAAACTTAATTCTGTTAATACACAAAGTAATGTATACTAAATTATTTTTTTACTATGTTTTGAAAATTCATGTGAATATTAAATTATGTGGAAGATAATGATTTGAAAATATGAGTGGCTCTGAATGAATGGCTCATTCATTCAGTAGCCACTAGATCGAAGCGACGAAGGTGCTTCGTAGCTTAGTTGTTAAAGCACCAGTCTAGCGTACTGAGGGTCGTGGTTCAGTCCTCGGCCCTCCTTAGCGTGCGTGAACGCGCGCGGCTAAAAGCAAAACCATGCTGAGGGTGGCTGGGTTCGATTCCGGTGCCGGTCTAGAGCGTTTTCGGATTGAATGTCTCGACTTCCTGGGCATAAAAGTATCATCGTATTCCTCATGATATACAAATGCGAAAATGGTAACGCTGAAACCTCGCAGTTATAACGGAAGTGCTTAATAGACACTAAGCTGCGAGGCGGCTCTGTCCCAGTGTGGGATGTAATGCCAATAAGAAGAAGAAGAAGTTCGAGTCCCATCTAAAGGAAAGTGGTTACCTCCACATTTTCCAAATCATTATCTTCCATAATGTAAGTATTCACATATGAGTTTTCGAACATAGTAAATTAATGTCTAAGTCGGGTGGTTTAATCCCCGAAATATAGGCTATAAATTACCTTGTCATAGAACTTTTGTGCCTTATTAGCGCGGTTCAGTTGCTCGTCTCTTTACGGTCTCCATTTTTCCCTGACGCTTTCTCCAAAAATCGAGTTTTATCCGTTCTGCGCTCGTTTGTATCGTGTTTCGTTTGCCCTCATGTGATGTTGCAGCCATCATACCAGTCGTTTTTTATCAGGGGGCCGGATCTATTATCTCCCAGCCATCTTCAAGGAGGAGCTGCGCCTAGCTGCTTTCTTCATTGGGAGTGCAACTTCCAGCTGCTGCGTGTAGTCTTGGACTAGTCTACCGTCTTGTAGCCACCCTGTTAAGCTCAACGCTGACTGCGAAGTGTTGAAATGTCGTTTAGATGCGCCATAGTAATATGCCAGCAGCCACGGTTTGTATAGACGGCTAATCGCACCCACCATGATCTCGCCGATTACGACAAGGAACAGTAGCGGAGATGGAATACATTCTGCTTCACTCCGGCGACTACCCAGATGGGATCAGACAAAGCTGCGTTATGTAGACCTCTGCAGTGAAAAATTCGTACCGCGCTTCGATGAGGCCAACGACTTTGTCTGAAACTTTTTGCGTCTGCGGGTGCCCAACCATTTTCGTGGTTCAGACGATCGAAAGCTTTGTCGATAGTTAACCAAATAGAGGGACTCTATGAATTCGACTTTCACAGGATAATACTTTCACAGGATAATATGAAGCGTGACAATATAGGCCACAGGTGATCTTTGGGGTGGAATCATGCTATCGTCGGAGGGTCGTGTCTATTTCTGCTGTATCCGATTTAGGATAACTTTAGATCCCTTTGAACTTTATCAAGACGCCCTGCCACTGCCCGGAAGAGCGCGTGTCATATATATTCGGCTCATCTCCTGGGATGGAGCTTGAGTTGACGCGATAATCCGTCGCACCTTATCGATATGTTGAAGCAATTCGAAATGCTTGAAGCAGGGTTTGCTGATCAGTTGGGCAGGTGTATTACCTGTCCCGGCATCCTAGAATTCATTCTTGCTCCACTCAGACGTCATAATATATCGTAGAGGAGGCGAATATCGCAAGTTGTTACAATTTTCTCCTTTTCTTCGGCCAGGAGTCCACCTACGTTTGCTCGTCCCGTCTGCAGCGTTTAATACCTTTCTATAGCCGAATACGTTGAGCGGACTCGTTCTTGACCGCCTTGGTTCTGGCTTGCTCTATCGCGGCCTTGTTTATCATCGCTCAAACTTCCGCCAGGTTGCATCTTGTAATCCACTTTTTCTGCTGAGTGCATATTTTCATCGGTCTTTATATGGCCTTTATAAGAACCGATGTCCTCCATAATAATTGCAATGATGTGGCTCACTTGCTTGAGTTTGGTATGTCTGCGTCAGTATTTAGACCGAAATTACGTTCTGTAGCATTTAAAGATTCTGTCAGATGGATTAAAAATACTAAATAAACAAATCACCGACTGGGGGACAACAGTGAAAGGAAATTCAGGTGCTGCATAAAAATTTAAAATTGGGAGCCGCCGTTAGTATACTATGGAAGGGCATCTTGGACACCCATTATAACCGTTGGTTTTAGTTCGAACAAAATAAAGAGCAAAATTTGAACTGACAGCATTTTGCAAAGCGTCATAATAGTGGTATATAGAATGCTTCAAGATAAAACGTAAAGCCTGCCTTCGGCGTAGCTCTGCTGCGCAAACGTTAGCAACTTGACATTTTTACATTACGGTTCTCCAAAACTCTCTCGACTGAATGATAAGGCGATTAGCCAACGTAACTCAGGTCTCTTGCACTATGGTACTCGAGAAGATAGTGACGATAAAGACAGTGAAGTTATAAACATTTGTAAAAATATTGCACTGCTGAGCGAACCTTAGTGAAATGAATGGTAATTCCTTTTAAATTGTGTGGTGTATCGAAATAAAGTCAGTGATTTTGTGCCGTTCGGAAAATATGCCTTCGAACGAAAGTTTTTTCGTTGGGCGAGGTCCGATGTCGTTGTTGAGCCACAGACAAACAAATGTAACATTCAGAATTTTTCATCGTCAGTGATTTTCCGATGAAGTTAAATAACCATTGTTGACCAAGTGATTACTCGTGCGCGCAAATCGATTTTGCTCGAGTTTGACATTTACTCACTACCACCATCTGGTTCGGGATTGCCCAAGTAGGTAGAACAACAGATGCCGCTAGTGTATGTGTGACTAAAATTTGATGTAATTGTGTAACTGGATCGATGCCGGAAATATGAATACAAGGATGTGTTTTCTTCGCCTAAGGGATTTGTTAATTTAGGTATAATCCTTCCGTTCCAATTTTGCTCAGTTCAACAGGCTCTCCTTTGTTTCGACCTCATGCTTATGCTTCATAGCTATGGACCTAGCAAATATGCAAAATGGTAACTTGGCTTAGAAACCTGCAGTTAATAACTGTGGAAGTGCTTAATGAACACTAAGCTGCGAGGCGGCTCTGTCCCAGTGTGGGATGTAATGCCCATAAGAAGAAGAACAAGAAGAAGAAGAAGAAGAAGAAGCAGGGAAATGAAAAACTTCAATAAGTGCACGGAATGTTGAGAAGTATTGAGATGTTAAATAATTGCGAAAATATACAGTAATTTTTGTTTAGATCATCTTGGGGCTTTCCGAACATGTGTTGATCCTACCTAGCTAAACAATTGCCGACATGTATCAGGCAGCATATGCCAGTTATTGTTGTTGTTGATTTACAAAAGTCGTCAATTGCACAAAGATACTCCATAATGCATTGAACACAAATGGAAGCTAGATGCGCTATTTTTACCAACAATTTCGTAAGCTTTGATTTTACGTAATTTGAAATGGTGGTCGATTTTCGCACCTAGAAAATCCATCAAAATGAAAAATATGAATGAGAGGTGATATGGCTGACATTGTTATTAATGTCCAATTGGCTATTCATTCATTCATTTAGCTTACAAAACAGATAACAATTCGACGGTTGGGCCACATCTCTCCATCCTCGGTTGTGCTCACCAAATCGATTATTACTTGGTCCACCTACCTTCGCTGCATACACGACTTCTTGTACCTGCAGGTACGGAAACAAGCATTACTTTTGCAGGGTTGTTGTCCGTAATTTTTGAAACATTTCTTGCCCATCGTACCCTTCCAGCATCAGCTACATTCCGGATACTGAGTTCGCGTAGGTTGGGCGAGCTCGTGGTTCATTTTCCCCCACACCGTCCTTATGCATCTCTGCAAAAGATGTCTTAAGTAGAGGCCTGAATAAGAGAAACGCGGATAGAAAATATGACTCTGCCAACACTGCATTCAATCCTCTTCATCAAAGAACAACACATGAAAAGGAAGAAATTGTTTATGCAGATAAAATCTCACAATCCGCTATTTTATGTGTCCACATCATATAACAATAGAATCCAATAAACAATGGAGTTTCATTTCATAATCTATTAATGACTAACATATTTACAAACTTGTAAAAAACAATCTTGTTTATTGAAAATGGCAAAAATCGAATTTAGCTGTTTTCGTATTTGAGCCAAACATTTTGGCTGCTTGACAGGTCCTGCTCGATTGGCTGCTGTTTTTTGACGTTCGATTGGCGGCACATACCTATTCGCGTTTCTCTTTTCAGGCCTCTGTCTTAACATGTATCCCCGTATCGTAATGGCACGTCGTCGGCTATAGCTTTAAATTAAGCAATAACTTTGATTTTTTGATGTTTCAGCGTTTTCATCTGGGTGTCAACTTGTGAAAAGAAAACCCCGCACTAAAATAAATTTAAATTAAACAGAAGACTAATATAAGATGAAAATTAAGAAAATCTCGACATCGATGGACTGAAATACAAGAAACTGTTACTGGTCTCTAACACCAAACATCTGTAAAAGATAGTATTTTGTGTTTCTAAACAAGAAACATGTTGATGGAAAACTGTGATTAATTAATTGTTTTTCTTTCTTTCTGAAATTCAATAGTGATCAACTAAGTTTGTCCCCGTCAATGCTACTTGTTGCGAAAAAATCGGTTAAAATTACTATATGAAAAGTGGCTAATGTTTTCGGTTTTCGTGCATGCCATATTTTTCAAAATAGTTATTCTAACTATTGCGACAATTGGTACACATACATGTCATTGAATGCATCTGCTTCCTGATTGGTTGTGCAATCAGCGTGCGTCATGTTGTCAAGTCGTCATTGCTGCGGTGCTCTCGCGTTGGGCTCTTCTTCTTTGTCCTTGCTGGTGGCGTCTGGCGTCAACTTCATAACGGGACCGCCTCACGTACGCCAGCAAACCATGCATGAAAATCGATAATTGCTATTCGGACCAAATCCCGGTTCACTGTACATGAAACTAATGATTTATAATACTCGGAAGTCATAGAATTATGATAATGATTAGATTGATACGACGGCTGTGAGCAGTTGATCTAGGGCCAACAGTATGGGCAAGATCGCTACGGTGTTCAGGCCATCTAGTTAAAAAATGACCTCATTTTACGAGTGGTCCTTCGTCACTTCCTTTTGCCTTTCTCTACAACAAGAAAGTTGACCAGAAGGCTATATTTCACTCCAAAAGTGTGTAGCTAGACCATAAATATTTTTTTTGTTAAACGCGTTTCATAGAAGGGCTTGACAGATTCGAGTGCAACTAGTTACATTCGACGGAGCAAATTTCCTAGTTGGACACTTTGTTTTTGTTTTATAATAAATCAAGCAATTTGGATTATATTTTATTTTTTAATCAACAAATACAAAATGCACATTGAATCATTAATCATTTTAGCGTGGCGCAACCGGGTAACCCACAGTAATTTAAGCAACGTACAAGAATTGTCACTCTTTTATCGCCGAAATGTAGGAATAAACTGAATTTACAAATTTATTCGAATTCAACATATTGAACTCGAGAAAATCATCACCACCGGTGGATAAATTTGGTTTTTCTTCTTCTTTCTTCTTTATTTCTTCTTCCTTTGTCCTTCTTCCTTTCTTTCCTTCTTCCTTTTTCCTTTTTCCTTTTACTTCTTCCTCCCTTCTTCCTTCTTCTTTCTTCATTCTTCCTTTTCCTTCTTCCTCTTCCTCTTCCTTTTCCTTCACCCTTCTTCCTTCTTCCTTCTTCCTTCTTCCTTCTTCCTTCTTCCTTCTTCTTTCTTCTTCTTCCTTCTTCCTTCTTTCTTTCTTCTTCTTCTTCTTCTTTCTTCTTTCTTTTCTTCTTCCTTTTTCCTTCTTATTCTTTGCCTTCATTTTCCTTCTTCCTTCTTCTTTTTCAATCTTTCTTGTCCTTCTTCATTCTTCTCTTCCTTTTCTTCTTCATCCCTTCTTCCTTCTCCTTTCTTCTTCCTTCTTCTCCTTTCTTCTCCTATATTTTCTTCCTTCTTCCTGCTTTCTTCTTCCTTCTTCCTTCTGCCTTCTCTCTTTTCTCTTCTTCTTCCTTCTTCCTTCTTCTTTCTTCTTTCTTCCTTCTTCCTTCTTTCTTCGTCCTTCTTTCTTCCTTCTGTCTTCTCTTTCCTTCTTCCTTCTTTTTCTCCATTCTTCCTTCTTCCTTCTTTCTTCCTTCTTCCTTTCTTTCTTCTTCCTTCTTCCTTCTTCCTGCTCCATTCTTCCTTCTTTCCGTCTCCTTTCTTCCCTTCTTCCTTCTTCTTTCTTCTTCTCCTTCTTCCGTCTCCTTTCTTCCTTCTTCTTTCTTCCTTCTTCTTTCTTCCTTCTTCTTTCTCCCTTCTTCTTCTTCCTTCTTTCTTCTTCTTCTTCCTCTTCCTGCATTTCTTCCTTCTCCTTCATGAGGAAACGTATTTCAACATTCGCAAACGCTTCGCAAATGGCGTTCGGCCAAAGATGCTTTCGGTCAAATGGCATTCGGCAAACGGCATTCGGCCAAATGGCTCAAACCATCGCTCAGCACCGCACGGGCGAACAAGGCATGATATAAAGGAGCGCGGCAAAGCCAAATCTTGATTTTCCAGAAAAAGCTCGATCACGTCGAGACCCTAAACAGACGTAGCACTGGTTGTCACCCTGATTGTCACCCGGGTCCAATTCGCATCAATCTCCAACTGCGGCCGTTTGCACTATCGTAACCTGCCAGAGCGTACCACCGTTTTCTCTTCCGTGAAGGTCGTTTGCGTGCTCTGAAAATCTCCAACGAGTTCATTAGAATCAGTGTTCAGCGTACTGTTCTGCCTAGTCGCCAGCCAGCGAAAACCCACGTCAATGACTACCCGTCACTCATTGGCATCCTATCTTCACACAGACCAACAAAGTGAACCATTACATGCCCGTCGGCTCAATGCCGTACTGGACTTGGCTATAGTATCGTACTTGGTCGTCATCTGACCTCAGCATTGCTTTCCGTTTGCCAGCCGAACCTCATTCTGCAACGGTGAGCAAGCGTAGTATGTAAATAGCGTGAATATTTTCAGATGTCACGTATGGACCCCAACGTTTTCAGCTCATCAATGCTAACTCAATCTGCCTTGTCTTGTGTGGTAGAGTAGAATTTCAGTAATGACTTCATGAAACTTTTGGTGCACTTGCTCTCAGCCAAATGACAGTGCACCCAAAGCTATGAGTCAAGTCATCAAATTTCCACCTACCACAAAGATAAATAATGTAGTCAACCAGAATCAAACTCACCATCTCTGAAATGGCAATTCAACGCCTTTACTCAATAATTTAAGATCATGACAAAGAATAAATCCACATTCACGGAAACTGTTGATAAGGACAATCTTTTGGGATCAAAATCACACCGTATATTTTGAAGATCAAATCTCTATGTGCATTGGTTTTCAAAACATCTTCTATATAAATAAAAATAAATTTAGGTGTCCTTCTGACGATCTAACTCACAAACATGAGACCGATTTAAAAGTTTTTTTCCTAATCATTTGTTTTGGGGTCCGCATGTTTGTATATACCAAAACTGGTGAATTTAACGGAAAAGGTAATAAAAATCATTAGAATACAATTATGGGTCAGAGAATTGATCTAAGTGCATTGCTGCAAATATTTCGGTATGACAATTGAACATAAACACGAAAAGCGAGTACTTTTCGTTCAAGTAACTTCTTAAAAGCAGGTGAGATGAGTTTCCATTAAAAACAACATTTTACTTAATGGTCCAGGGGTTGCAAACTCAAAGATATGTTCAAACTACTCCATCCTAATCTGATCGAAATAGACCAACCTACATGTAAATTCTGGAATTCGCCTTTGAAGAGACAGCTGACTTATCCAGAATGAAATTCTGGCTGGATTCTACACATTCACATTTCGTTCGTCCCAGTTATTTTAGAATGTCCTCAACAATGTCAATTATGTGATGATGGTCTCCGGAATAATCAAATTCTTCAAAAGATTATTGGCTGTTGATTGTTGGCAGTTTGGCTGGCGTGCAGAATACGTCTTAACCAACCGTGTTTGGCGTCCCATCTTTGACGGACTACTTTTTATAAAATTTTATTAAACTTTCGAGATAATTAAATGTATATAAAAATGTTGCTTCGAGAATTAGATAGAAAAGAACCTGCTTTTCTTCCACAGGAATACCGCTGCGACCGCTCATATTCTTTCACGATTTTGACTTCCGTGTCGTGAAACGGGATGCTTCTTTTGCAGTACATAATTGGTTAACACATTGCTAATTTCTCCAAATCATCGACGCTTTATTGCTTTCCTCTAACATCTATATTAACTGCACATTTTTAAAGTTAATTTATTTCGTGTTTAGTTATAAATCTGAGCAAAAATATGAATCCAAACCCTAGTTGTAAGGATTTGAAACGATTATAGTTCATATTTTATGAGCAAAATTGTTGCATTTCGAATATTCACCTACACCATTTGATAATAATCCAATTGCGTTGAAAATCGTTAAATGCTTGGGCAACTGGACAGAAATGAGTAATCACTTTTTTGTAACAAATTGAGAGAACGTGCGAAACACGATCAAAGTACAAGCTACATGTTTAGATTATTTACCAAATTTATAAAGCTGCAGCCAACTAGTTACTATGAATAGAGAAAAACAAATCTACGTGTCCGAGTTGAGACAACATTTATTTGTCCCATTACTTTTGGCATCTAAACTGCGTTTTTTTTTAGATATTCAGATGACTTAATCATCATACACAAGAGATTTCTAAATTGAGTAATGATTAATACAAAATGTCCCTATATAGAATGGCATAATCAAGTCTGTCTCCAGTGTTTCTTTTTACGAAACTAAATAAAACTGAAATAGACCAAGGTGGCAAGCAATACGTAACTAC